>NW_028252483.1:0-10190 GCF_964263255.1 Lissotriton vulgaris
GATCATGGAAGAATAGAGGCTTACAAGGAACAAAGTCTTGCCTCTCATGTGCTTGCACCCCGTACTGGTGTTTTAACCCAACGTTTTATTGAATCCAAAAACTCTTACAAGTTTGAAACTTTTATGGACTATATTTTCCCGACTTTGGCAGGGAAGCTATTTATCCAGTGGCGGTTTGGCACTCTACCCATCAAATCCTTTACTTGCAAATGGACCAAAGGGGGGGACAAAATATGCCCTGGCTGTAATTCCTGCGATGAGGAGGAAATCCATGTTCTGTTCTTCTGCCCTTCCTACAAGACACCTAGGAAACATTGGCGTGTGCCCCTGTGTAGGAACATGGGTATAAGGAACTTTGTAATATCGTTCAGAATACTGAAAACTGAGTCCTCCCCACACATTGTATTCGCAGTTGCAAAATATCTTTTGGCCATGTGGCGCATTAGGTCCAAGTTGCTCAAAGCAAGACTATCATAGGACTGTACTGCCTACCCCCCTCGCTGGCATTGTAACTTTTAGCTTTCGTGGTCATGTGTCTTAAAACACTATGTTTTACTTTCACACCCAATGTCATCTAATGATTGTTGCTTGTATGCCTATGTATTTTATATCCCCCAAATTTTTTATGTTATCAAATGATTGTATGTTTGTATGTTTTTATGCATCTTTTATGGTCTAAATGGCCGAAATAAAGAATTTTTGGATTGGATTGGAGATCTTTGGTGCGGTGGCGATGAGAGGGCGCAGCCTTGATCTTCCTCTGTCATGGCCCCTCGATGCGTTGACTCTGTGACGATGTTCGCAGCGATGGGATGCGGTCCTCAAGCAAGCGGTGCAACGGATTCTTGCAGCAACGACAGGCTCTGCGATGATACTCGCAGCGACAGGAATCTTCCCACACCGGGGCGATGCGCTCCGCAAGCGAACAATTCGTCGGTTCTTGCAATGGCAACAGGCGCTGAGACGATCTTCACAGCGGTGTGGAATTTTCTCGCACTGTCGGCGATACGCTCTGCAAGCAAGCAATGCATGCAAATTGTAGATTTTCTTCTTTTTTTTTTGTCCAGCTCCCCAACCTCCAGAAGCCCCACAAATGGATCAAGCACTTTAGGCAGGTCAGAACTCACACAGCAGAGTTCAGGGGGGAAGCTGGGGGTGAAGTTCTTTTGTTCCTGGGACTTCATAACAGGAGGCCAGCTCTCCTCAGGCCCTTGGAGATCTCTTCAAGCAAGGGGACACAGCAACAGAAAAGTCCTTCCCCTCTCCTTGGCAGAATAGCAACTGCAGGTCAGCCCACAAACACACAGCAGGACAGTCCTTCCGCTTCAGTCTTCCAGCTTTTCTTCTTGGCAGAGGTTCCTTCTTGATTCCAGGATGATATAATTTTCTGAGGTCTGGGTATCCCTTTTTATACCAATATTCTCTTTGTTCTCTGAGGGCAGAGAAGCCTTGGCCTAGTCCAAACCAGTTCTGGTCAGTCCTGGAGCACTTTGTTTACATGACTCCTTCTATCCTTTGAGAGGCAGGGGCAGGGTTGCCAGGTGCCCAACAGGAGGTGGAGCCAGCATTGTGAAAGGCAGGCACATCCCTATTCAGGCCCAGGTGCTATCCCCTCCCACCGCTCAAGATGCAGATGAAGCTATTCAGCCTAGGGCCTCTGGGAGCCACCCTACTCCCGTCACTCCCAAACCAGATGGTCAATTCACAAACAGGCCAAGGCACACAGAAAGGTTAGACAAGAAAACACCCATTTTCTGAAAGTGCTGTTTTTTCAAACACAGGATTTAAAAACCATTCTTCCTAAAAGATAGGTTATAAAATTTTGAGTTCAGGGATACCAGACTATAATTTTCTATCTTACTCCTATGAGAAGATATGCAGGTAAACATTATCCACAGCATTCCCCATTATAGCATATGGGCAAGATAGCCTTTCAATAGTGAAAAACGAAATTGGTAGTATTTCACTATCGGAGCATACCACCTACCTTAGTACAAGCTCTACCTTTCACATACACTGCACCCGTCCCAGGGGGGGTACCTTGGGCCTTCCATAAGGGTGTCTAATGGGATGTATGACATCACAATGCATGCTTTTACCATGCATGCTTTTACATCGCATGTTTTACAACGCATGCCTTTACAAAGCATAGTGTTGAGGGGTGCTGGATAGTGAATAGTTTAATTTACTATTCCAACTCCAGTCCCCGTGGATAGTAGGGAAGGTGTTGGATAGTAAATTAAATCTATTCCCTATCCTAGAGCGCCCACCAGCACAATTGATTGTAATGGTTTGCATTGTAAAAGTTGCGATGTAAAGGCACTGCGTGGTAAAAGTTGCGTTGTAAAGGATGTTTCCCATCTAATGTGCACAGAAAGGGAAGGATTAGGCCTGGCCAGTGGGGATACTGGTCAGGTCAGTATGGCAGTTAGCAACTGCACGCAGCGGTGGCAAGCCTGAGACACCATTTTAGGGCTACTCATGTGGGTGGCACAATCAGTGCTGCAGGCCCACTAGTAGCATGTGAATCACCAGCCCTGGCACACTAAGTGCACTTTACTAGGGACTTACTGGTCAAACAATGGCCTCATATGTATTTAAATCTTTAAGTTCAGGAGGTTTAGCTACTAATTCTAAGTCATTATGGACAACTCCAGCTAGCATTTTGTTTTTTTCTAATTTATTGTAAGAAATTTACAAATATATTGTACAGTACCTAACTCAAAACGACCTTCCACAATCAGATAAGCAGCATATTCTTTTCATTTATCATTGTTTTCCTTTTCTTTTTTAAAAACACATCTACATTCCTAGTTTGAATTTCATAATGAGTACGTCCACAACAAATATAAACATAGTTGGGAATTTCGCCAGAAACGACTTTTAACTTTGTTATTTCTTTTTCAAACTTCACACCAGTACTATCTTCCAACTCTTCTTCAACACCTACACTTATCAAACTCCTACTTTCTTTATACTCCTCTTGACCAGCAAAGAAACATAACTCTTAATCATGAAGAATGTTGTTTGCATCCAACAATGAAACATGCAAAAGAGCTGTGTTCATTTCATTTGGACATAATGAAGGACTTTTCAGGTAGTAACATTTTCTAACTAACTTTCGCATTTCGGAATGATGTACTGCTATCATTCTTAAATGATGAAAATGACTTTGACACACTCTCCTAGAAAGACAAACCAGAGAATGAGCTTGCAACCCTGTATTTTTTCTCACTTTGCAAGGATCCAGTCCTTGTAATATATTAATCTACTGAAAGAAATGTAGTAAAATATCAATAGATCGTTGACGTATGCTACAAATACTACCACATAAAAATGTAAATGATGCTATGATTGATATAAAAAAAGTTCTTGAAACAAGGATACTAAAAGGATATAATGTAGGTTTTAGGGACATTGTACTTAGTTGCCTACTGCACGCTGTAGTTAATGAATGAAGACTCAATTTTAATTGTGAGCCCTGATGATCGCAGTGTAGGCAGGAGGCAGGAGGCAGCAGTCAGCAAGGGCCCATAGCCACGTGGCGCTGAGTTGAGCTGTACAGTTATTGGCAATTCAGCTTGTGTGCAGCTAGTGATGATAAGTGGTGCACTGAGTTAGTGGCACCTGAAGCAACCCGCGTGTCGCACCCTTCGATGATGTGTGGTGCAGGAGGCACTGGGAGCAATGTTTTTTGTCTATTGAATTCTACCTTAATAAGGCCACCTAGCGATGACTTATGGTGCAGTGAGTTAGTGGCACCTCAAGCACTCAGCATGTGCGCACTCTGCAATGATGGGTGATCCGGGCAGGCCCCACTGGCAGCAATGTTTTTTGTCTATTGAATTCTTCCTTAATAAGGCCACTTGGCGATGACTTATGGTGCAGTGAGTTAGTGGCACCTCAGGCACTCAGCGTGTGCGCACTCTGCAATGATTGGTGATCCGGGCAGGCCCCACTGGCAGCAATGTTTTTTGTCTATTGAATTCTTCCTTAATAAGGCCACTTGGTGATGACTTATGGTGCACTGAGTTAGTGGTACCTTTGACGCTCAGAGTGTTCGCACCCAGCGATGATGCGTGGTCCGGACGGGCCGCAGTGAGATCAATGTCTTTTGTCTAATGAATTCTGACTTAATAAGGCCACGTGGTGTTGACTTCTGGTGCACTAAGTTAGTGGTCCCTTTGGCGCTCAGCGTGTGCACACCATGCGATGATTTGTGGTCCGGGGAGGCGCACTGGGAGCAATGTGTCTGGCGTACTGTACTGCATCATCTGCAATCACAACTCCATCTGAATTGTGAGCCCTGCTGTCCAAGTGTAGATCGAAGGCAGTAGCCTGTACAGACATAAGTCTGCGGTGCTGTGCTGCTGGGTTCACAGGGGTCCTGTGTCAAGGAGGCAGTGGTCAAGGCGGGTGAATGTGTGTGTAGACCTAGGAATCAGTGAGTGCGTACGTAGTAATTGGTTTTGGTGTCTCTAGTGTTTTGAAAATTGTAGTCTTTATGTTAGAGTAGGTGTATCAAAGGTTTAATTAAGGTGTGAGGAAGCGCATCAGATTTTCAAGTGGATGATGTCATCAGTGATGTCATTTGAGATGTCATCAGTGATGTCACTGACCATGTCATGAATGATGTAATATGAGACGTCATCAGCAAGGCATTGCAGGGGCATGAGTTATAGTTAGCTCAACTAACTATAACTGCAGAATTTCTATGATTTTGTATGAGTGGAATGTCCAACTAACTATAACGTCCCTGAAACCTATTTTTTTTTCAGTGAATATATAGATATATCGCCAGTAGGAAGTAATAGTTAGAACCTAGTTTCCATAGGAAAAGCATTTTTGGATTTGCTAATAACTTTGGCGTAGTTTGACGAATCTTTGCAATATTCTCCCAAAAAAGTCTACCAAGGTCAGCTCCTATCCTGAAAGTTGGGGGTGATTCGTAAAGTGGGGGCTGAGAAAAAAGGGGGGTCCCAAAACGTGTTTTCCCCATGGTAATTTCCATAGGAAAGTTTGCGATGAGCTACAACCCAAACTGCTGAAAGGAATTAACCCAACTTTGCCAAAAAAGGTAGAGCTTGGTTCAGGAAGCAACCTTTTTTTTAAATGATGTTCCGATGAGTAGATTTTGAGAAATGCAAAAAATAAGAGTCAAAAAATCCATTTTGCATAGAAAACTTTGGGCAAGGCTACAGCCAAAAGTACTGAACGAAATTACCACAAATGTGGCAAAAATGTAGTGGTTCAATCAGAAAGCAACATTTTTTTTTAAATGGTGTAAATCCGTTCAGTAGTTGCTGAGAAATTAGAAAAATAAAAGATTTGATTTCTGGGCAGAGTCTAACTCCCGAGCACGAGCTGCACTCTGATTGGCTGCCAACAATCCAAACAAGGAAGTGTTGGCTGCCATCTTGTGACTCGGTAGAAGCGAGTCAGCAGAAAACAGAGAAACAAAGGTATAAAACAAGAGAAGGGTGCAGGGTAGAATCACCATGACCCCATTGGCCTGATCAGGGGGTCCCATAAGGTCCCGCAGGGCCAACAAAAGCCTTTTTAAAAAAAATTGTTGGAATTCCCATCTGGGGTCGTGGGTTACTGCGTTTTATTTTAATGAGTCCTCTGGGTGTGCTAGGTTCCGGGGGCATTTCTTAAAAAATAATAGCCGGGGCTTGCTGGGGCTGTGGGGGCCTGCTGGGGCCCCCGCAGCCCCAGGGCTTCACTCATGTTGGGAGGGGCATTGCGCCACCCACTCCCGGAGCCCTCCATGTGCTTATAACGTTGGCGTCGTTTGACGAATCTTTATGAAATTTTCCCAAAAGTTTCTCTTTTTTGATCAGCTCCTATCTTTGGGGATGATTGTCAGGGGGGAGGGGCTGAGACAAAGGGGGTCCCAAAACGTGTTTTCTCAATGCATTTTCTATAGGAAACTTTAGACAAGGCTACAGGTCAAACTGCTGAATGGAATTACGCCAAATTTGGTATGGGAGAAAGGTCTTGGTCCAGAAAGTACGCTTTTGTTGAAATTGTGTAAATCCATTCAGTAGTTTTTGAGATATTAAAGGAAAAATAAATGTATATATCTTGGTGGAGCCTAACTCCCGATCACGAGCTTGCCTCTGATTGGCTGCTAATACTTCAAATCAGGAAACGTCCTCTGATTGACTGCTAACAGGAAGTGTTAGCAGCCATCTTATGCCTCACATCAAGTGAAAATATAAAGCAAAGGTCCAGGGACAAATTTGATATACCGGAGCTCTGTCTGTGCGAGATACCCCTTTCACGCACCCTCTGCTCACATCAGCAGCTCGCAGCTATGCCTTTATAAGGCAGTCCGTCAGCTCGCAGCTCTCTACCTCTGCGAGCAAGTACGCTTCTGTGCCTCTTTGCGATCGGACGCGCCACATTTGGCAGGGAGAAAGGTTATGGTCCAGAAAGCACGCTTTTGTTTAAATGGGGCAAATCCGTTCAGTAGTTTGAGAAATATTGTACAGATATTGATATTTGAGAATTATGACAGCTGATTGGTTGAGACATTATGAGCACAAGCTTGTTGCTCATTGACTGCGAACTGTTGAGTCTAGAACGTATTGGCAGCCATTTTGTGATTCAGTCTGTCTGCTCCTATCTCTCCATAGTTCTATCTCTGCAAGGCAATACTGAAAATATACCGGAGCTCTGTCTGTGCAAGATTCCTGTTTCACACTCCCTCTCCCCACATCACCACTTCACAACTATGCTTTTAGAAGCCAGTCCATTAACTCGCGTCTCTCTACCTTTGCAAGCTAGTACACTGCTGTGTCTCTACCTCTGCAAGCTAGTACGCTGCTGTTCCTTTTGGAGTGGGCGGCCCATAGTCCTCCCTCTGCGAGTCGAGTCCATGGACCACAGCTGTACCTCTTCAAGCCTGGGTGCGAACTGTTGCTAATTCATACTACATGAGCATTGAAAAGCCATTTTGTGATTCAGTCCGTCAGCTGGCATCTGTCCGAGGCAACTCTAAAAACATACCGTGGCTCTGTCTGTGCGAGATACCCTTTTCACGCTGCCTCTCCCCACATCAGCAAGTAAGGCACCCTCTTCCCACATCACCAGAATAACCCCAACAACGTTTTTAGTCCCACAAGTCGCCCTCTGCCAACCACCGGTCGGCTCGCAGCTCTTCCGATGCGACTTATCGGTCCCGCAGTTGTATCTGTGAAGCCAAGACTGGAAATATACCACTGGTTTCTCTCTGCAAGATACCCCCTTCACGCTCACTCTCCCCATATCACTCTTCCGCAGCTATCCCTTTGAAAGCCAACTGCCCACACCTTTCCCTATACCAGTCGGCCCGCAGGTGTTCCACTGCGAGCTGGCCCGCAGCTCTCCCTCTGAGAACTGATGGGCCGCGCCTCTCCCTCTATGAGCCAGTGTCATGGCTGGATTTTCTGATTAGATGGGATCAGCCCCTAGGGGCCCCTCCAACCCAGCCAGAACGTAACCACATCCCTCCTCAGGACCATCTATCCAGGCACCTGGGTACCTACCTGAGGATGGGGAACTCGCAATATACAAGCTCATATTATCAGAAACACCACTAAATCTATAGGGATACTAAGAATACTCACTAATTACTAAGGATATCCATACCCTACACCACACTCATACATCAGTTAGTCTCGCGGCCACTCAGACCCAGACTGATCTACCCCAGGGCAGACATGACACACAATCCGGTGCGTCTACACATGGGCCTGCAGAACCCAATGCTCTCTTTTCCAAACGGTTCGCAATCCGGCAAACCTACACGCCAGTCGTCCCCCCTGACGCTCTCACTTACACACGGGCTGCAATCCGGCAGCCCTCCACGCTGGTAATCCTCCCCAGCGTTCTCACTAACGCCGTATACCAACGACGACCACATTCCTATGAACACCTTCAGCTCTCTGTCTATTCACTAAGGGTCTGCTACTACAATAATATTATGGGATGGCCGAATTACTTAGTGTCAACAATTCCCTAGCTCAAGGGCTCCCTGTTCTCCCTATTCATTCAGACTTACCGGATCAGGGGCAGCATATGTTCTGGCTATAACATCTGACTAGGAGAAAAAGGTTACCTATGCTTTGGAACAGAAGACGCTGTTTACAGGATTATGGGAGAGTGTACTACCGTGGTCCCTTAGTTGCAGGTCTCCTCTCTCCCTCACTATTACTTACCTGATCAGGGGTAGCATCTGTTCAAACAGTAATACCTACCAGGAAAGAAGATTACCCTCACTGTATGGGGACAAAGATATACACACTATGTGATTGAGTTATTTCTTGATTTAAGCGCTCCTACTCCCTTCTGCCATCAGTGGCTCAACGGCAACTGGCTAGAAGCCAGGTTAGCTCTATCATAAAAAAACTCATGCACACTAATTCACTAATTAATGGGGATGTTTATTGTAGCAATAATAAAATACACATATACAAAACTATGGGGTCTCTATAACTAGCAGTAACTTTAACACACCGCTGAAAGAAAAGGATTAAACATACAATTTATTTGCGGGGTAACAGGAACACACCGCTGAAAGGGAAAAGATTAGCAATACAATAGCTTAGGGAATAAAGACAAGATTAAGATGCAAGTGTAAAGTAAACTAATGTGATGAAAACAATATCACCTGATTAGTGTAAAGTCTTGTTCTAGCTCTCATCTGGGTTCCTCTCTCGTCTGTGCCTTGGCTCATCTCTGACTCTCTCTCTCTCCTGCACTCTTGGATACACCTCTGCGCTGATCACTTTGCACTGGACTCCTCTCCCCCACGAACTGTCTCCACCTTCCAGCTTCAATCTAATGGTTCCTGCCGCTCTAATACTTTTCATTCCACTAGCTTGTTCACTCTGTCTCTGCGCCAATGTCCAAATAACTCCAGCTGCTCCCACAGGTTAGTCCACGATCTCTCCTCCGTCTCTTCTAAAAGGCATTACTTCAGACTCCAGCTATTCACACCTCCTCCTGATAAGTAACTGCTTCTGACTGCTTCCTTCAGTTCCAGCTCACTATTCAACTCAGCTCTCTCCAGCTTGAACCCTCTCTCTCTGCCAACTCCACTCGACTGCTTACCACTCCTCCACCTCAACACGACTGACTGGCTCCGCCACCTCCACTCGACTCATTGACTCCGCCTCTGCACTTCACTGATATAGAATGCTGTTTCCTCATGGAAAGTTCCAGCCAGCAGCTTCCTCCCACCAATCCCATGCACCAGGCTCCTTGCGCTAGACGCTCCCACAGTGACCAGTCTGCTTGTTTTGTCTAGAGACCTGAGCCCGGGAACAATTCCTGATTAGATTCAGCTCTGGCCGGTTCTCTCCGGTTCGCTTAGGGCGAACAACAGTTTTAACTATAAACTTTACCTTTACCCTGAAAAGCCTCTCAGCTCCATCAAGATGGAGTCCCTCTAGCTCTAGGCCTGTAGGCCTGAAAGGGATGAAATGCCCCTTAGCTCTGCCAGAATACCTACATAAACCATACCAATGTGTCAAGTATGTCAAAGCCAATAGGCAATAGACAGGTTAGAGTCAAGAATAAGGGATCTATCATCATATTAAGCAGCTATCCTCTTCTAGGTCTGGAAGAAAGGGCTTAAAAGGGCCAACACAAGCTAAGAATAGATGTGAGCAAGACTAAGATCTATATCACTGCTAAATAGAGCCAAAAACTCTGCCATTACAGCCAGCCAGTCAGCTCGCAGCTCTTCATCTACGAGCCAGCCCACCGACTTGCAAGTCTCTGAGAACAGATGCAATGATCATGCAGGTAGGACACCCAACACGGCTCCAACACCCCCCAAGCAGCAGCTCCTTGTCCGCCATCACCCCTCACCCCCACCCCCCGCAAACAAATGTGACAGTCATGTTAGGAAATCTGGAACGTAAAAAATTGGCTAATGTCGTACAAATTTTATTAAGAAGATGCTTGTGAGGTTGGACAAATAAGAATCTTAGTCATGTATGACTTTACATATAAAACATTTTATTAAAACAAAACAACAACAAATAAAACGATGTACAGCCATAGCATGTCATTCCTGGAGAATTTGCGATCACAGCCTGCAAGACAAAAAGAAAGATAAGGTGGTGCGTCATGCGTGCAGCAAAGGAGAGAGAGAGAGAGAAAGAGAGAAAAAGTGAGAGAGTGGAAAAGAGAGAGAG
>NW_028252484.1:0-17157 GCF_964263255.1 Lissotriton vulgaris
AACTGGTTCTTTGTCTGTTATGTACTTCAGACTTCTTGGTACTTATGGGATATATTCTGAAAGCAATATTTGGTTTCTAAACTATAATTACAAAAAGAAATGGTTTAATAAAAAATGAAAAGGTGAACAAGGACCGCCAGATGACTTAGCCGCATTGGACCTTATAAACCACTTTATGCATTGCTTTATAGGTAAGAATTTAATGAACACCTAACACAATTAAATCACAGGGCTTATCTATTTCGAGGATTCTCACAGGTGCATGAGTCAAAAGAAAGTAACTTAACTCGTTCGTTTGCAATTTCCCTGCTTGCATTACACTGATGCTCGCTTTCAGCTCTTTGGCTGTCTAAATGTTGAAACTGCAGCCCGTAGCGAGTTTCTAAGGGCTGGGGGAAGGGAGAGGTGTCCTTTAGTTCATTTGCCAAGCGCGAGCAGCGCATCGGCAAGCGCGCACTTAGGACCCGGCCCCCCGGCCCCCGCCCCCTACCTTATCTAGATAGGGGCGGCCGGTCTGCCCCAATGGGCGACCGGCCGCTTAACACTTCCGGGGCAGGGGGACGCACTTCCGGTGCGACAGAGGGCGGAGCCTGGTGACCTATTTAAGTTCTAGGGGCAGGGACCCCGACCTCTCCTTCCTCTGTTGCACCGGATCGTTGGCCGCCTCCCAGAAGCGTCCCCCCTCCTTCAGCCCCTTGATTAGTTTTAAACTTTCTCATATCCCCTCGTCCGGAGTTGGAGGTCGGAGGTTCATCGGGTTGACGATTCAACCCAGCCAAGCGCGTGGTGGGAGGCGACGAGGAGGAGATGCGCGTCAGGTTGCAGCCGTCCATCTCGCCAGGGAAGGAGTCGGGGTTGCCGGGGGGGCCTGTGTGCAGCCGCTAATTGCGGGAGGGGTATCCGGGGCGGGCGATGGTATGGAGTCTGCTCCTGTGGTCTGCGGCTGCCGGCAGGGCTCCTGGGCCTACGGGCTCCTTCCTGGTCGACGTGGGCGGGCTGAGGGGGGCGGGGAGTGTCCCCCATCGCATCCCCAGGACGGTCTCGTGGCCTCGCCTGGCCGATAGGCGGACGGGGAAAACTGAACATGGGCCACTTAGGGCCTGGCAGAGAAGGCCCTGTACAGGCAAAGTGGCGGGCGGGTCCTGCCCGCACGGAATCGGCTTCCGCGTTTCCCGCCTTAAGCGAGGCTGCTTCGTTAAATGTCCAGACATCCGGGAGGGGAGACCAAGGTTCGAGCCTTGGGATGGTGTGGCTTCCATGCGAGTTCACATGCCTCTTGTGTGTATAAAAGGTCAGAGAAAGATCAGTTCAGCAGATGAAGAGAAAGAAGCTCCTGGTCACAGGAATGTATGTAAATGTATATGTATAGGCATTTATATAGCGCACTACTTACCCGTAGGGTCCCAAGGCGCTTCGACCGCTGCGAAACCCTTCCTGGCTTCCCTGAGAGATGGTCCCTTAATGGGTATCTCCAGGGTGAGACCAGGCATCCCCGGCGGTCTGGTGGGGCCGTTAGTGAAGATGAGGCAAGCTAATGCCCAGAGTTGCCGAGTGTGATCGCTGATCAGAGTGGGCACCGAGGCGAGAGAATTATCGAGTCCGCTGACCCTGGTCCAGAAACCTGCCGCACCGGGAATCGAACCCTGGTCCCGGGCCGTCCGGATGCAAAGGCCTCTATCCAGCATCACAGCTGATGTTCCTCGGTAGATTTGGGAAGAAGGCACACCTGCCCAGCCTCGACGACGCTCACGATTGTTTTTGGGCTAATGAATGAGTCACGGAATTTGAGCTTCAACTAGTTCGAGCGACCACGTGTGTTTTACTATGCAATCGCGCCGAAGGGCGCAGGGGTCCCTTGAGTAAGCCGTCCATCATAGTGGTTAAATGGCGGGAAGACAGTGCATACCGCGAGTGCGTGGGCGGGGCCAAACGGGCGGGGCTTTCATGTTCTAAAATGAGAAAATACCGGATATACTTATTAGAATTGCTCTACATTCTAGTATTTTCTAGGTTTTTCTAATCATTTCTATATTTAGAATACAATTATTTATTGTAATAACAATTTGCGAGGGTTTGTGATGAGCAAGGTATTTTCAGATCTCGGCAGCAGGCACTCAACCTACTACTGCTGGGTCCCATCTCAGATAAAATATAGCACCGCTTACGAGGTACTTCATAGGACTAGTGAGCGCATGGTCCTTCAAGGCAGTGATTAATATCTCTGTTGTTAACTAAGGAGACGTGTTTGATAGTAACCAGTGCTGCGGGTCCCTTCCTCCTCCGAAGCGCTTGTGAAATCAGCGTAAAGCACACACACCGTTCTGTGCAGACTGTGTTGCCACAGCACACAGCTGGTTGGGGACTCTGTGTACTTCCTTCCATCCCTCCTCCCCCTCGTCCGTCTGTCGTGGTTCAATCTGGCACCACCTGGTCCCCGGGTGGCCTCAGCAACAAGTTGGTAGGGAAGAGGTGCTTCATTTCTGCGTGTTTGAAATGCGCCAAGTTACAACAACGCCATATTCTAGGCACTGCAGCAGAGACCTGAAAGGGCGTAGTGCAAGATTCGTCGCTATAAATAGTACAAATGTAACATCAATCTGTCACTGTCACCCATTGTTATCCCAAGAGGTTTCGCACAGCAATTTTGGTGATAATGGCCATAATATAACAGTTTGCATAGTTGTGCGTGGCAAATTTTGCAAATTTGAGACTTCGTACTGTGGTACTCCACAGAAGTAGCAGGGTGACTCAGTGAAACGAGCTAGTGATGTGATATGCTGTGATGTGCCGATAAAGGGTCTGCTTTTCTGCTATGCTGACTCAGCCTTTCAGACATTAAAGGTGGATAAACTTAATACTAAGATTTTACCTAATGGTAATAGTGGATATCTATAGCGCGTAGAAACGACACTAATGCATTCTGTAGCGGTATTTCGAAACAGTTAGGTATTAGACATGAAATGTATGCATTTTACACATTGAATATAAAGTAAAAGGTATAATAATGACCTTAATTTATGTCGTGAAATTCTTCACTCTGGGGGCTTTGGGATTAAAAGATCGACAATTGTAGTTGAAAAAGTGCAAAACGGAAATGGAGAAGCGTACTTTGGTTATATATGGAGTCTATGAAATTGCCCATGAGTTTGAAAGACAACATATGTAATTTCTTTCATTGTTCCATTATCAATTGTTTTGAAGGTAGTTACGAATTATGTAAGGAATTTTAACCCTCAGCTGCTAACATTTTGCGGACTCCATCGGTTGCGCCATCACTTACCTCATCTGTATGCCCAAACCCCAAGGTGCCTGCAGGGTGGCTAGTTCCTAGTCTACAGATACCGTGGTATGCTAACAGGGTGCCCAGCTAGGGGCACAATACATATGCCACATATAAAGTCATCCCTGGTATAGGATGTAAAGTGCAAGTATGACCTAGAATATGAGTGATGATATTTAGGAACTCAGTAACGTGCCAGGACGTCATAATGTTCGGTGTGTATGTCTTGAGAAATGTTGCATCTTTATTGCTGTGCCATAAGAACACGAATGGATCAGCCTATCATGGTTCCAGGATAATGCATCAAAAAAGGGTACTGGGCAATGATGCATCACACTTTGGTGCAAAAATCAATATGCTATTTGATTAGTGTGACAAAATCCGAAAGACTTACTTTTATTACAGGAGAAAAAGGCGTCATAATTTACTGCGTTACTTTTTTTTAGTTGGGCAACTGAAATGTTTTCATCGGGGTGAATGCAAAAATGTCCAGTATTTGCAATCATTCTAAATTATGCTTCGTGAACGATGTCCTCGGAGGAGTGGCTCTCGGATGCGTAGGTGTTACAAGGCAAAGGCTGACGAGTTTTATCTCTTCGAAAATTGTGGTTTTAGCAATTTTAATGGACCCACACTGAATTACTGTGACCTTTGTGTCTGCACCTATGAGAATTTCGGTAATCAAACCTGGATGTAATTAAGGGCCATTGTTTGTTCACATCTTGCTCCCGATGGCTGGGTTTGGTTGGTAGGTGCATATGGTTTGCAGATCCACAATAAGACCATAGAGGAACTTAATGGGAACAGACTGTCGTGGGGGGGCAAGTCTTTATTGGTTGTCAGTGGGTATTTATTAATGAACAAAGGGATTCGTAGGGGCAGAACGTGCACGAGTTGAAGTTCAGCTCTGTGTGATCTAAATAGGGCAGGAGTGCTCCCTTACCATTGAGTAAAGAGGTTTATTGCTAGTACTTAAGACAAATGAGGATAGCGCCATGTGGGTACCTTGCATAGTAGTCTCAGTGGCTTATAGTTTGTTTATCGTGTACATACGGTTCACAGTACTGCTAATTCCGGAGTGGAAACCATATGATAAGCTGCGTTATTAATTCACTCCAAGACCCCCCCCCCATGTCAATTATCATCCTGGGAAGTAGGCCAGATTCGGGTAAATAAGAAGTAGCTAGATTTCACTGGTCTGGTCGCCTTGTCTGATAACATAGGACCCCACCTTCAATTAGCGTGTAGTTCCCATATACCCTAGATAGGTCCATCAGGTTGTGATATCATAGACTAGGTTTTGTAGGCAGACAGCCTCCATGCACCCCCTCCGTATACATTAGGCTATATGGATCAGCGAGCGCACAGAGTCTCTTGAATCTCCGCCTAGTTTCTAGCATCCCCGGAACAGGACAGCCCTGATCCCCAAGAGCATGGAAACTATACAGTCACTCGGGCTCACTTAGTTTGTCTCAGGAATACACAGGATAAAACGGGCTGTCCGTTTCCATAGAAATGTATAGAACAGTTTCCCTGGCGCGCAGCAGGAGTTGGACAGGCCTGGGGTTGTACTTGTAGTATGTTGACTGTCTGTAGCAGTACCAAAGCAAGCCGTTCAGAGTAGTGTTAGCGGGACTGGGACTGAGCGTGTTGGGATACCCGGCCCTCTCGGGCAGGATAGGTAGGGCAACGCTAACTGCAGAGGCAGGCTTACCAGACAGCACAATGGAATAGGTCGGGCGCTGGTCGTCCAACGGTGGCATGAGACCCATTTGGCCAGAATGGTAGTGTCAGAAATGCTAATGATTTGCCAATGACCATACTTGACTTTTCTATTTCTCTCCTGTTCAGTAGTGTGCCCGCGAAGGTGGTGGTGGCACGAGGCACTCGTTCATGCGACAAGCTGCAAGGCGACTATGGCAGTGGCGAGTGGTATGGCCGGTAGGCCTGAAGGGAACAGGGTTCCTGTGTCGGGGCGGGTGGCCCCGGGAAGAAGTCGAGAGCCTGGAATGTCTTGGTGAGGCGGCTCAAGTAGGAATTGCCCAAGTCGCGCTCAGTGTAGGGCCGCTTGTGTAACATTCCACCCGAATGGTCTCCAGTCTCCGGAGAGGTGAGGTATCACAAGGTTGGAGGTGACCAGGTGGGCTCAGTGAAGGGCTGCTGGTGTCACATTCCGCACCGAATGTATTTTCCGGTGAGGTGATGTATCGCAATGATGGAGTGCAGTTATCGGGCATCGGTACATAGAGCTGGGTTAGAGGATTAGGGTCTTTCATGCAGAGCGCAGGTGGGGAAGGTGACGGACCTGTGGGCCCGGATCACCTTTGTGGCGGTAGAAAGCCCTTGGAACAGTACAATTGACCGACGGAATGGACGGGAGTCCGCCTTGCGTACTCCCTAGGCTAGCACTGAGGGGGGAGACGGTAAGCTCTGGCTGTGAAATAGGGCCCCGGCTGGGGAGGCTAGGGCGACAGGTTACGAGCCTCCTGGGTTCCTGGTCAGCCTGGTGGTCAGAGGGTGGGCCCCTGGAGAAGGCGGACAAGGATCAGAGGTTGGGGGCCCACTCCTCATGGGGCGCAGGTGGGTTCCACCTCGCGTGGATGCACGGCATGGAAGAGGGGAGCCTGAAGCCCTCTTAGTGCTGGAGGATTAGAATCTTAATCTGGCGGAAGAAGATCAGGAAGTCAAGAATAAAATTGTGTTGATAACTGTATGTAATGAATTTTGAAATGCCTTGTCATGTTTATGAAATGTCAAAATATTAAACATGGCCGTTTTACACCCACACAAATCTCTGTTGTTGATTCTCATGTGGGTCGTCAGGTTATAAGGAGGGAGCGGGGAGCATGCTGGGGGATCCGGGTCCTATAGTGCAGGGCTCAACCTTTGACTTTGACCTGCGTTTCCAGCCTCAGAAAGGCCAAACAAAAGCCGTGATTTGCATTCGTTAACACCTCTTCAGGTAGGAGCCCTGGAAACCTTTGTGTTGTTAATCCAGTGCTGTCTGCGCTGCTGTTCAGGGAAGGGTGGAGGTCTTCGTTCTTACATTGTGAGAAGAACTGCTTTGCAGGGTCTCGTCCTAACACTGCGTGAAAATGCAAAGTCTGGTTTCCCCTCCTTGTTTTAATGGTGATGAGGGGGAAACTAAGAAACTGAATGCATTTTCTTTTATTTTCGGTTCGTTACTTGAAAGAGGAGGTGGAAACGCCTTTCTTTCTCTTATTTCCAAAGAGATATCGATAAAATGCCAGTTATCTCTTAAATTGTGAAGTAAGACCTAACAGCAAACAATCACTCTCTGACCAATATATTTTGTTTAGTACACAGACAGGGGCATGATAGACCGGGCCCTTTTTACGGACCCTCAGCTTAGTCAAATTTGAAGTACTTCAAAAAGACCACTATTCACTGCCACAAATGTGGAACAGGTTTTAATGTGCTATTGAAATGATTTGTGAAGAATGTGATTGTCACATTCATGAAACACTGGTTAACCTTTTAAGTAAGAGATTCATTTTAAAAGATCTACAAAAAATAGAAGATATTTGATGATAAGACTTTAAATGGAACAGCAGCGCTTCAATGCCTCAAAAAGCACATATTGGAAACTAAGGAAGTTGAAATATAGGTATTTTTTTACTTTATAGCACAAATGAATACTAAAGGCTAATTTGCAATTAAAGGATTTCATGCTAAACGAAGGTTGCATTTCCCTGCACGGCTCCCTGAGACCTGCTGTGACTGTCCGGGCTTTTCATCTTTCTGAGATCAATGGTGGATAGTGTAATGATTGCACCTATCACAACTCTTGATTGATTTATTATGTGCAGTATATACTTATATTAAATATTAGCATTAAAACTCCCCTTTGCTCCTGGAGCATAGTGGATATTCCATTTTCTGAAAGGCAAGTTGCCATAAAGGTGCATTTATACCTCACACATGTGCTTTGTGACAATACACAAAAGGCACGGTCTTACAGTGTCAACTTTTCTTTCTTACAGCTTATATAGTACAATTATGGACCAACCAAATGGCCTTGAAGTTTATATAATAAAAACGTTTTCTCTAACTTCTACAACACACATCGAACAGATACACCATTGCAGCAGTAGTGGAAGAGTCACTCAGATATGCAACAGGTACAATACAGACAATAGTAGTACAAACTTACTTTCCCACATAGGGCATGTATAGCATGGCCATACATAGTGAAACCTTGAATGTACACAATATAGACATAAGAACTAGGACACTTTTCCTCAAGCGCAAGGAGTACACACTTCCCTAATACACGTAGATCAGGCACGGAGCATGCAGCAGCCCTGTAAGCATCTCACACCCACACACAGCATTTACAGTGTGGTAAGTAGAAATGCAAGCTTTCCTAACCCACATTCAGATTAAGTACAAACAGCAGAAAAACATGTTTTCCTCAGACAAAAACATGTACAGCTCATGTTGCAGCAGTTCAATCTGATTACCTACTCAACAGAAGCACATTGGAGGAGTAAGACGGTACAGCCCAAACATTTCAGAACCACAGCCCAATTTTCAGAATGACACACTTTTGAGACTCTCCTAACTTTAGCAGTGAAATTTCCATCACATTAAACAAGTGCAACATGGGAAGTAGTAGTGACTGACAATAGATGCACACTATAGCTAACTATTGTGGCAGCATCTCTTATACCTAGTTCTGTAGTGGCATACATAGAAAGACTCATGGTGATAGGCCCACAGGGAAGCAACCATACCCTGTAGTTACCCGTGGAGGAAAGCAGTGGTGGTACTTTTAAGGTATAAGGTGGGCTTGGGCTATTGAGTGGTGCTACATTTTTTAGGGTTTCGGGTAAATATAGATTTTTGGGTGGTAAGGGATTTTTTAGGGTTTAAGGAGGGTATGTGTTTTTGGTTGGCAAGGGAATTTTTAGAATTTAGGATGAGTATGGTTTTTTGGGTGATTGGGGATTGTTTAGGTTTTTTGGTGTATGGGTTTTGAGTTGCAAGGGAACCTTTAGTGTTTAGGGTGTGTATGGGTTTTAGGGTGGTAAGAGATTTTTTTTAAGGTTTAGGGAGGGTATGGGTTTTTGGGTGGTAAGGGAATTCTTGGGGTTTTGGGTGGGTGTGGGTTTTAGGTTGCAAGGGAATTTTTAGGGTTGAGGGTTGGTATAGGATTTTGGGTGGTAAGGTATTTTTTAGGGCTTAGGGTGTGCATGAGTATTTCCATGGTAAGGTTTTTTTTAAAGGTTTAGGGTGGACATGGGTTTTGTGTGGGTATGGGTTTTTGGATGGTGATTAATCTTTTAGGGTTTAGGGTTTGTATGGGATTTTGGGTGGCAAGGGATTTTCTAGGGTGGGTGTGGGTTTTTGGGTGGGAAGGGAATTTTTAGGGTGTGGAGGGGGTATGCGTTTTTGGTTGGCAAGTGAATTTTTAGAGTTTAAGATGGGTGTAGGTTTTTAAGTGGTACAGAATTGTTTAGGGTGGGTGTGGGTTTTTGGGTGTTAATGAATTACTTAGGGTTTATTATTTGTATTGGTTTTTTGGGTGGCGAGGGATTTTTTAGGGTGGGTATGGTTTTTTAGTTGGCAAGGGAATATTTAGGGTTTAGGGTGGGTATAGGTTTTTGGTTGGTAAGGGATTTATTTAGGGTTTACGGTGGGTATGGATTTTTGGTTGGCAATGGAATTTTCAGCATTTAGGATGGGTGTGGGCTTTTGGGTGGCAAGGGCGTTTTTAAGGTTTAAGGTGGGCTTGAGTTTTTGGGTGATAAGGAATTTTTAGGGTTTAGGGTGATTATGGGTTTTTTGGTTGCAAGGTTTGCCTTAGTGTGTGGGGTAGATATGGTTTTTTGGGTGACAAGGGAATTTTTAGGGTTTAGGGTAGGTATGGGTTTTTGGCTGGCAAGGTATTTTTTAGGTTTTAGCGTGACTATAGCTTTTTAGGCAAAAAGTGCTTTTTTTAAGGCTTACTGTGGGTGTGGATTTTTGGGGGCAAGGGAAATGTTATGGTTTCAGGTAGGTATGGGTGTTCGGGTGATCGGGGAATTTTTAGCATTTAGGGTGGGTATCGATTTTTAGATGGTAAGGGATGTTTTAGGGTTTAGGCTGGGTATGGGTTTTTGGGTGGCAAGGGAATTTTTTATTGTTTAGGGTGGGTGTAAGATTTTTGGTGCAAAGGATTTTGTAGATTTTACTCGGTGTATTGGTTTTTGGGTCGCAAGGGAATTTTTAAGGTTTAGGTTTGGTGTCAGTTTTTGGGTGCAAAGGGATTTTTTAGGGTTTAGGGTGGGCATGGGTTTTGGGTGGCAAGGGAACATATAGAGTTTAGGGCTGATATGGGTTTTTTGGGTGGTAAAAAATAATTTAGGGTTTAGTGTTTGCATGGGTATTGGGGGCAAGGGATTTTTGATGGTGGGTATGGGGTTTTGGGTGGCAAGTTACATTTTTGGGTTTGGGGTAGGTTTTTGAGAGGAAAGGGATTTTTAGAGTTTCGGGTAGGTATGGGTTTTATGAGTTTGAAGGGAATTTTTAAGGTTTAGGGTGGCTGTGGGTTTATGCGGCAAGGGAAATGTTATGGTTTAGGATGGGTATGAGTTTTTGGGTGATAATGAATCTTTAGGGTTTAGGGTGGGTATGAGTTTTTGGGCGATAATGAATCTTTAGGGTTGAGGGTGGTTATGGGTTTTTGGGTGCCAAGAGAATATTGAGGGTTTAGGGTGGGCGAGGGATTTTGGTTGGCAAGGTATTTTTTATGGTTCATGGTGAGTATATGTTTTTAGGAGGTAAGGGCTTTTTAGTGTTTAGGGTGGGTATGGGTTTTTGGGCTGCAAGGGAATTTTTTAGGGTTAGGGTGGGTATGGGTTTTTGGGTTGTAAGGGAATTCTTGGGGTTTAGGGTGGGACAGGGTTTTTTTGGGTGGCAATGGCATTTTTAGGATTTTGGGCAGGAAAGGGTTTTTAGGTGGCAAGGGAATTTTGCAGAGTTTAGGGTGGTTATAGATTTTTGGGTGGCAAATTCATTTTTGGGGTTTTGGATGGGTATGGATTTTTGGGTGGTTGGGGATTTTTTAAGGTTTAGAGTGGGTATGGGTTTTTGGTTGGTAATGAATCATCTAGGGTTTAGTGTTTGTCTGGGTTTCTGGGTGGCAAGGGATTTGCTAGTGTTTAGGGTGAGTGTGGGATTTTTGGTGGCAAGGGATTTTCTAGGGCTCAGGGTGGGTGTGTCCTTGTGGGTTTTTGGTTGGTAGGGGATTTTTTAGTTTTTAGGGTGGGTAGGGGTTTTGGGTGGCAAGGGAACCTTTAGGCTTTAGTGTGTGTTTTTTTGGGTTGTAATGATTTTTTTAGGGTTTATAGTTTGTATGGGTTTTTCGGTGGGTATGAGTTTTTGGGTGGCAAGGGAATTTTTAGGGTTTAGTGTGGGTGTGGGTATATTTGTGTGGTAAGTTTTTTTTGGGTAGTTATGGGTTTTTAGGTGGCAAGGGAACATTTTGTGTTTAGGGTGAGTATGGGGTTGTTGGGTGGCAAGGGAATTTTTAGGGATTACAGTCAGTGTAGGTTTTCGGTTGGTAAGGGATTTATTTAGGGTTTAAGGTGGGTACGGGTTTTTGGGTGGCAATGGAATTTTTAGCATTTAGGATGGGTGTGGGTTTTTGGGTGGCAAGGGAATTTTTAAGGTTAGGGTGGACATGAGTTTTTGGGTGATAAGAGCTGTTTTAAGGTTTTTTGGGTGGTAATGAATAATTAAGGTTTTAGTGTTTGGATGGGACTCAAGGGATTTTTTTATGGTGGGTATGGGTGGTTAAGTGAATTATTGGTGGTTAGGGTGGGTGTCGTTTTTGAGTGGTAAGGGATTGTTAGCGTTATGGGTGGGTATGGGTTTAGTGGGTTTGATGGGGATTTTTAGTGTTTAGGATGGGTTTAAGATTTTGGTGGCAAGGGATTTTGTAGGGTTTAAGTTAAGTATGGGTTTTTGTGTCACAAGGGAATTTCTAAGGTTTATTGTGGGTGTGGGATTTTGGGGGCAAGGGAAATTTTATGGTTTAGGGTGGGGTATGAGTTTTTGGGTGATAATGGATTTTTTGGGTTTAGGGCGGTTATGGGTTTTTGGATTCTAAGTTGTGGCTTAGGGTTGATGATGGGTTTGGGGTTTTTTGGTGCCAAGGGAATATTGGGGGTTTAGGATGGGTATGGGATTTTAGGTGGCAAGGTATTTTTTTATGGTTTAGGGTGAGTATAGGTTTTTGGGTAGCAAGGTATATTTTATGGTTTATAGTGAATATAGGTTTTTGTGTGACAAAGGATTTTTCAGGGTTAGGGTGGGTATGAGTTTTTGGATCGTAAGGGATTTCTTAGGGCTTATTGTGGGTATGGGTTTTTTGCGTGGCAAGGGAATATTAAGGGGCTCATTATGATAACGGGCGGATCGCCACTGCCCGTATGGCGGTGGCGATCCACCCGCCAAAAACCACCGCCAGCCTCTAACTTCCCCCGCCACATTACCATGGCAGGGGGGACCTTAGCGAACTGGAATACTGTCCGCCAGTTTTCCACAGGTAGGCAATCCACCCGATTGCCTACAGGGTGGAAAAGCAGTTTATATGGTGGCAGTGTCTGGTAGACACCGTCATCCATATTTGTATGCAGGCTGGGATGTGCCTTTCCATGGCGGCAACGCCACCACGGAAAGGCAGGCAGTTTTTAACATTGGGGGCCCGTAGCGGGCAGGCAAGCTAGTGATAAATCCTGCTTATTGGTGAAAACAGAGTTAGAAAAAACACTTTTAGAAGTGGGTATTTCTGTGTGCTTATGAGTTTTTGCGCCTGCCTGATGTGTATCGACCATTTGGTTTTGACTGACAGAGAAGGGATGTGCATTCATTCTAGTCCCTGGGGTAGTTGAGGTGTGTCCTGCCCTGCGTGGGTGACTCAGTGCTAGGCTGAATAGACCTTTCCTGAATTTAGAGTGGCAGGGGGAGTTTTCCTTGCACCTGAATAGGCCTGGTCTTCATTTGGTGTGGTGGGAGGAGTTGCACATGCACCTGAATAGGTCTGTGCCTACCTTCCACAATAATGGCTCCACCCCCTGTGGTGTGTCTGGGGCCAAGGCTTTCAATATGAATGGCAGTGTTGTGCACTTCTAATATGTGGTTGATGTTCCCTCCGAACAAAGACTTTGGCACTATAAATACAGGGGCTATGACCCCATGAAAATAAAAAGACACTATGTGGGGCACGTACCCAATGACTGCTGTGTGCCAGGAGGAACCGCCGTTTGTGAATACCTTCTTGTGAAACTAACCTGCTGCCTGCTGGGTGGTTGAAGTAACTGCCTCTCTGCTAAGGGACCTTCAGTGCTAGCCAGCCTGTGCCCTGTTCTCTGCCCCAATGTCTTCAGAGACGAGGTAGTGCGTGTCTCCCTGTTTGCTAATAGCGCGTGGTAAGCGTTTTCAATTCTGTTGCCCAAGGAGTTGGCTGTGCTAACCCCATACAGGAGCGCTTTTACCCTGCAGCATGGGCAGCACAGCTCCCTCATCTAGGGCCAGAACATTGAGAAGGAGGAGGTGAATGGAACAAAACGCTCTCCCTCTCGTATTGCTTGCCTTTGTTTATGTGGGCCAGCAGCCGGGGCTCTGTTACATGGCTGCGAGGCCATGCCCAAGCAGCAAGGAATATCAGCCCGGGAGTTCCCTTGGATGTCAGAAGATGTGGCCCAGCCGCACCCGGAAGTGACCAGAGCCTCACGTGTCCATTCGGATGCTTCCACACGCAGCCGATGTGAGACCCTAGGTGGCCGACGTGAGCCCCTGGGTGCGGGCATTGCTAAGGAAGGCAAGAGCCTCCCAGCTGCACCTGGCCGCTTGCAGCGAAACATGAAGAGATTCGTACCCATGCCACCCTACGGAGCTGTACCGGAGGCATTTGGCTCCCCTTGGCTTCTGGCCCCGTTGTTGTGAATAGTGGGGGCAGGTGGACCCATCACGCTAGATAGTGCGAGCACCCAGGGATAGTGTGCTCGCACCAACAAACAGACCTCCCACTGGGCTGATCTCCAGGAGTAAGATCCTTTGGTGTTTCCTTACCCCGCAGATCACCCCTGTACTTCTGTAATTCCCCTGCTTCCATGGAAACCGGTAGTGTTTCCTTGCAGAGAGTGCAGGCCAGTGGCCCTATCACACTGGTGAGCACAAGCACCCATAGACCGTGTTCTCTCCCCGTCGTGCAGGCAGGAGATCTTTTGGCGTTTTCTTGCTCCGTAGGGCGTCTCTGTAATTCCTGGCATTTTCTCTGTTTCTACGGGAACCAGTGGAGCATTTTCATGTAGAAGGAGGCAGGGGGATGTAGAGGGGATGTAGTTGGGTGTTAACAAAGCTGGAAGCAACTATCTTAAAAGATTGCCCTGTCAGACTGGTGACACCGGCTCAAGTGGAAACATGTTTAACTAATCGTTATTGTCTTGATTGCACTAACTGTAATGTTAGGCCTTATGTTTTCAGTGTGGTGTTCACTTCTAAGTATTTACTAAAGTTCACTAACATTGTTAATTATGACAATTATCCAATTGGCAAAAGTGCTGTATGACTTTATGTGATGTCATGACAAAGTGCCTAGTGGCACAGTGATTTATGTGATTGTGGTCTAACTTTTTAAAAATAAATAATACAAAAGATATTTTTATGTAACCTTGTGTGGAGTCGCTTTTTATGGTGTGCCTAAAGTGTCACTGTTGTGTGAGTGCGTTGTGCAAACGCTTTAGATATTGCCTCTGGGATAAGCCTGACTGCTCTGCCAGGGGTTGTCTTTGATGTGTTACTACCTTACCCTTACTAGACTGATGGGTTCTGCCCTACCATACCTGCATACCCTAGCCAACCAGAAACACCATGTCAACTGGAATACTAAAAATAAAACGATAATACGGTCCATTATTATCCTTTCCTTTTTTCCATTGCCCTGCTTTAAAGCAGTGGGGCGACGCTCTTCCACCTTAGTGGAGCAGCTGCCACTGTTGAAGTGGCTACATTAGTTTGCTAAACCACTAGATTATGACTATCTGTTTAGAGACATACTATCTCTGTGGGGACTTGAACAAGTCTATAAACACACACTATCTCAGTGGGATCATGGATATCGATATAATCAATCAAACACTACCTTTGTGGGGAATTAAACCAGACTGTCATCACACACTATTTCTGCGGGGACTGTGGCAATGCTATAATCACACACCAACTCTGTGAGGACCTGGATATTTCTATAATTACACACTATCACTGTGGGGAGCTTGACATCTCTATAATTATAGACTATCTCTGTGGGGACCTAGCACCCCTATAATCACACACTATCTCTGTGAGGACCTGCCATCCCCATAAACACACACTATCTCTGTGGGGACCTGGGCATCAATATAACCAATCAAACGCTATCTTTGAGTAATTGAACATAACTATCATCACACATATCTTTATGGGGATCTGCCATCCCTATAAACACACAGTATTTCTATGGGGCCCTGCCATCCCCATAAACAGACACTATCTCTGTGGGGACCTGCCATCCATATAAACACACACTATCTCTGTGGGGACCCGGTTTCCCTGTAGTCACACACTATCTCTGTGAGGACCTGGGCATCCCTATATTCACACACTATCTCTGTGGGGACCTGGGCATCCTTATAATCACACACTATCTCTGTGGGGACCTGGACATCCTTATAATCACACACTATCTCTGTGGGGACCTGGGCATCCTTATAATCACACACTATCTCTGTGGGGACCTGGACTCCACTATAATCACACACTATATCTGTGGGGACCTGGGCATCAATATAATCAATCAAGCGCTATCTTTTAGTAATTGAACATGAATTTCATCACACATATCTCTATGGGGACCTGGCATGTCTATAATTACACTCTATCTCTGTGGGGACGGGGGTTCATATACTTTAACTTTGTGGGACTTGAATATGACTGTCATCACATACTATCTCTTCAGGGACATCAACATGTATATCATAACAGACTGTCTTTAGAGGGACTGGAACTTTACATGCATCACACACTTTCTCTATAGGTCAATAATCACCATCTTAGTGGGCCTCCCTAATCATGCACTATCGCTTTGGGGACCTAAGCTTCAGTATAATCAAAACATATCTAAACATCACTTGAACATGACTGTAACTACACACTACCTGAGCAGGGACCTAGGCATCATTATAATCACATACTACCTCTGCAGGAGCCTCGGCATGACTGTTATAACAGCAAGCACCTCAGCATCATTGTTATAACACTCTCTATGTGGGGCCCTGAACATGACTGTAATCACATACTATCTCTGCGGAGATGTAACATAACAATAATCACACACTATCTCTGAGGGGACTTGAACATGAATATAATCACACATTTTGTCAACGGGGTCTTGAGAGTGACTATAATTAAGCGCTATACGAATTCTGAATGAATGTCAGAATGACTCATCGTACACTTTCTCTACAACACTTGAACAACACTATCATAATACTCTCTATGTGGGACTTTATTATGGTTATAATCACACACTATCTCTGTGGGGGTCCAGGCATTCCTATAGTAACACACTATCTCAGTGGGGACTGGAACATGACTATTATCACACACTATCTCTGTGGGGACTTGAACATTACTATGACCACATACTATCTCTGTGGGGACTTGAACATTACTATGATCACACACTATCTCTGTGGGGACTTGAACATTACTATGATCACACACTATCTCTGTGGGGACTTGAACATTACTATGATCACACACTATCTCTGTGGGGACTTGAACATTACTATGATCACACACTATCTCTGTGGGGACTTGAACATTACTATGATCACATACTATCTATGTGGGGACTTGAACTTGAATATGATCACACACTATCTCTGTGGGGACTTGAACATGGCTATAATACCACACTATCTCTGTGGAGACCTGGGTATTCCTATAATCACAAACTATCTCTGTGGGACGTGTGCATTACTGTAAGTATTATTTCTGCATGAACTGCAGCATGACTATCATCGTACACCAAAACCACAATATCTGTAGGGACTTGGGCATCAATCTAATCATGCAATATCTCTGTAGGGGCTTGAAAATTATCATCATCAAACACTTACTCTGTCAGCTCTAGAATATTGTTATAAAATCATGCCATCTCTTTGGGGACTATTAATGCACAGCCATACGTAGATGGTGCCAATTGGTGAGGTTGATGAAAAACAACTAGGTGGTCAGATGGCAACTTGGTTTTGCCATCTGACCCTATTGCAGGATCTTAAGCCTCTAAATTAATTTAGCATTGTGTTGTTTTCATATTCCTTAATGTTTGTGTGCACTCAGTAATA
The DNA here is from genome assembly GCF_964263255.1 of Lissotriton vulgaris. Lineage (NCBI taxonomy): Eukaryota > Metazoa > Chordata > Amphibia > Caudata > Salamandridae > Lissotriton > Lissotriton vulgaris. The sequence continues at coordinate 16,678 of NW_028252484.1, forward strand.
AGCTAAACATCCGTGAATCCCTGTCCGTGCACTTTATATATAAGATCATTTTCTACTGTAAAATGCATTATTAGACAAATCTCTGTCCTAGGTGCACCTAGGACATAGTGCCCTATTCAAATTTGACTAAAGTATCATGTTGTGTATGTATGGCACTGAAAAATAGCATTTATCTATTAGATAATGAGTGTATTCAATCAGAAATGAGAATTATTGAGTAGGTCCCCACAAGGATGGTAACACATGTCCAAGTCCCCACAATGATGGTTCTGTGCGCGTGACTAAATAACAACATATTTGTAAAATTGAAGCAGGATCCTGTATTATGAATTTTTTCTTAACATTTTTCTGTTATTGGTATATTTTTAAAACATTGGGAAGGGTTAGTCCCCACAAGGCAGGTGAAAACACATAGTCCCCACAAGGATGGTAACACGTGTATGTGTGTGTGAGAGTGTGTGTGAGAGTGTGTGTGAGAGA
>NW_028252485.1:0-34477 GCF_964263255.1 Lissotriton vulgaris
TGCACAACAATGTGCACATTCATATATAAATCCTGTTGTATACTGTATATCATTCCTGACACGAGATGGCACGTGGTTTCTCTCGTGACATCTCGTGTCTCTATCTGACATCTCGTATCTCTATCTGTTTGCTGTTATGCACATGCACTAGGCATTGCATCTTTCAAATATGTACGTTTCTCATGCTGATGGGATGATGCATTATTAACTGCTTGACTTGGCTTGTCTTCGGACGTGTTTCCATTAAACTCTGCATGACACCTTCCTGTGTCCTCCAGTCTTTCCTACACTGGCGACGAGGGAAAAAAGACTTTATTCTTCCTAATTTAAGAAGATTTCTTCATTGATTTTTAAAAGGAATATATATATTTTTTTTAAACTTCTTTTTACTTCGATCTACTGAGCGTACAGCGACGCAGCACATCAAGCGAATCTCCTCAACGATCAGCGACTTAAGCAACACTCGCCTCCGCTCTCAAGGTATTTTATAAATTTTCAATTACCTTGATTTCGGAAGTTTTACACCAGCGCGAGTCTCAGCTCGTTAGAGTTCCAGTCTGCACGTGCGCATGCGCGAGCCTTGTGTTGTCGTCATACGCTTTCAGAACAAGGCAATCGCCTGCAGAAAGTTACTTGAATCGTCATACGCCTTCAAAACAAGGCCATCACCTGCAAAAACAAAGCGTTTTCCATGGCGGCCATCTTAAATTGGTAAATCTCATCGAGTTGTGTATATTTGTTCGTTTTTTTTTCTTTTGAAGTCCGTTTTCTTCGTGACACGATCTGTTTGCAACTCGACTTCATCAGAGGACTCTACACCTTTTAGTTAATTCATCAACTATTTCCTGCTAAAGGTATTTTAGTTAACATTTATTCTTCACATCTAATATTTTTTTTAACATGAGTGGAATTGTCCCTCCTCCTTCATTTCTGGCAAATAAAGGTGATCCTCCCATGGAATGGGAAATATGGGAACCTGTTTTCCTAGCCTATGTTGAGGTGATGGAAGGTACTGAATGTGAACCTGAGAGGAAATTGTCCCTTTTAAAACATTGCCTTGGGGGGATTGGACTAAAAGAATTCGTTACCCTTCCACCTTTAACCAACCCAGGTGAAAAAGATGTGTATGAATGTGCAGCAGAAAAACTAAAAATTAGATTCGGAAAGAAAAAGAACATTGTCATGGAGAGATTTATTTTCTATTCTCGCAAACAATCTGCAGATGAACCAATTGATGATTTTGTATCATCTCTCAGATCTCTTGCCGTAACTTGTGATTTTGAACATATAAACTATGAACAAGTATTAAGGGATCAAATTCTGATGAGAACAAATAATAAGAAAGTCCAGGAAAGACTTTGGACAACTTCGGATATGTCTCTAAATGCAGCCATTGACATTGCAAGGTCAATTGAACATTCCGAGAAGTTTGTAAAGGAGATAAGAGGAAGCGAAAAAGGAGATGTCTTTAGCGTTTCCAAGGAAGGAGAGAAATTTAGGAAACCGTCTACTTTTAAAAATGATTTTGCTAATAATAAGAGTGACTCCAAATTTAAGTACACTAAAAGTGATAAGAAAAGCAACACTCAATGGTTCTGCTTCAGATGCGGAAGTTCAAATCATTTAGCAAATTCTAAAGTTTGCCCTGCCCTTGATAAAATGTGTATGAAATGCAATAAGAAAGGGCATCTAACAAAGTTTTGCAAATCTACTACCAAAAAAGTTAATATTGTTCAAGATTGTGATGACTATGATTCTAATGAAAATGATATCAATACTGTCATTAATATTTGTGGTAGTGAAGGTGTAAGTAAATTTCCATCTTGTGATGTAATTATAGATGGAAAGACAATTAATATTTTTGTAGACACCTGTGCATGGTATACATTATTGGGTTTAGATGTTGTAAAAAAGAATTGGCCAAACAAAATGTTACTTGAATCTGACATCTCCCCAGGGGGTTATACTGGACATAGGATTGATTTAGTGGGTTACTTTTGGGGGAAAATCACCTTTGCCGCTGAATCCACATATGGTAAAATCTATGTCGCTAAGTCTGGGCAACCTTTGTTAGGATGGCCACACCAAGATCAATTGGGCATTAAGATAGACCCAAGAGCCAATCCCCCTGTTTACTCCGTTGCTAACACCAGTGACCCTGATCGTAATCTCATGATTGATAAATTGAAATCTGAGTTCCCTGATGTTTTTAGTGGAAAACTTGGTCAGTTTTTGGGTTTCAAACACACTATTAAACTCAATGATGGTGTTGTTCCTGTTCGGCACAGAGTCAGGAACGTTCCTCTTACCTACAGGGATAAACTTAAAGTTTTGCTCAAAGATTTGTGTGACAAGGACATCATTGAGCCCATTGAGTCCTCCCCGTGGGTTTCCCCGACTGTGATTTCGGTTAAATCCAACGGCGAATTGAGGCTCGGTGTAGATCTTCGCAGTTTAAATAATTCAATTTGGGTAGATGCTCATCCCTTGCCAAATCTGCATGAGATGGTTTCGACATTAGGAGGTGCTGAGATTTTCTCGTGTATAGATTTGGCAAGTGCCTATCATCAGGTTGTTTTGGATGATGATTCCAGAAATCTGACGGCCTTCATTACGCCAGAAGGTCTTTTCAGATATAAACGCATGCCTTTTGGATTGGCTAGTGCCGCTTCCGTCTTTCAAAGGCTAATGAAGGAGACACTTGAAGGTTTGACAGGAGCTATCGCCTTTCAAGACGATATTCTTGTATTTGGGAAAAATGTAGAGGAGCATGATAATAATTTGAGGAGTGTTATTTCTGCATTATTTTCTAAAGGTCTTACTCTTCGCCTTGATAAGTGCAAAATTAGAGAAAAAGAAGTTGAATACTTAGGACATTCCATAAGTGGTGCTGGGATCAGATCTAAGCAAAAACACATCGAGAGCATCATTAAAGCTCCTGCTCCAGTTTCTAAAGAACAATTAGTAGCCTTCTTAGGTTTAATGGAATTCTATGCCAAATTCATTCCAAATTTTTCTTCAAAAGTTGATTCCTTTAGACCACTTCTAAAAAAGAATGCAAGGTTCTTATGGTCTGACGTAATGACGGAGGCATTTCAGAACCTTAAAGCATTTGTTGTGAATGCACCTTGTTTAAGACCTTTTGTTATTGGGAAAAAATGTACTATCATGGTTGATGCAAGCAGTACTGGGTTAGGAGCTGTGCTCATGCAGAATGACTGCGGGAAAGAATGGATAATCGCTTATGCTTCAAGAGCTTTGAGGGATGCTGAAAAACACTACTCAGTTATCGAAAGAGAGTTATTGGCGTCAGTTTGGGCAGCTGAACACTTTAAAACATTCTTATGGGGAACAAAATTTACTATTAAGACTGACCATAAGCCTCTCATTTACATGATAGCACCAGGTGGAGGTCGAACTTTATCGGCTCGCTTGGCTAGGTTGGCGTTCAGGCTACAATCTTTTCATTTTGAGATGGTATATGTAAAAGGGAAAACCAACATCCATGCTGATTGCATGTCCAGGTTGCACACTTCTTGTGATGTTCCTTGTGATGACGATGAGTGTGAGGTAGCTTTCACTTCGCAAGACATTATGTTAGTGTTTGGGGAGAAATTTGATTTGAGTAAGGAGTCCTGGTTAAAAGAAATGGAGAAGAGTATTGAATTGACTCAGGTTAAAAATTACATTTTACAAGGATGGCCAGAACAAAGGAAGTTTTCAGGCGAGATGATGAGCTATGCCAAAGTTCAAGATGAGTTAGCTATCGAAAATGGGGTTCTCATGAGAGGTGATAAATTCATTCCTCCCTTTTCCTTGAGAAATACTATCATTGGCATTGCCCATGAGGGGCATTTAGGAATCTCGTTTACCAGGAGACGCATTAAAGATTTTTTTTGGTGGCCTGGTGTGGACAGTTGTGTGGAACACTATGTCCAAAAATGTTCAGAGTGCGCCAACAGTGATAAGTCTGCTGTCCCTTTACGTCCTGAACCTTGTCCTGTGGAGTGTCCTTTCGGTCCTTGGCGGAAGTTAGGCCTCGATTTCATTGGCCCATTTTCCGTTCTACCTGAACATGATAAATTTGGCATGGTTTTGATAGATTATTTCTCAAAATGGCCAGAGGTAAAAATGGTTAGGGAGATAACAACTAGAAATGTAGTGGAATTTTTGGATGAAGTTTTCTGTAGAGAAGGAATCCCAGAAGAATTAGTGACCGACGATGGTCCGCAATTCACCAGCAAGGATTTTCAATGTTTTATCACCAAATGTGGGATCACGCACATCAGGATTGCTGTGTTCCATCCTGAAGCCAATGGCCAGGTTGAAAGATTTAACAGAGTTGTGAAGGAGGCTATCCAACTGTCTGTTAAAGGTCAATTGAATTGGCGTAATGCCCTTCAGTCTATGTTATTATCTTATAGAACATCTCCTAACTCTGTCACTATGGTTAGTCCTTTTGAACTTTTAAGGGGTCGGAAACCCAGTACTCGGTTAACTCCGTGGTGGTTAAAAAGAAGTCTGAGTGACCATTGTGGTTTTTCAAAGGTAGATTATGACCTGGTTCGAGACAGGGTATCGCATATAAGGATAAGATGAAGGAAAGGATGGTAGCAAAGCAAGGATCAGTTAGCAAACATGTCATTAATGTTGGTGATTTTGTTCGCATTAAAAGGAAGGAAGGTGTTTTGAAGGGTGGTCAAATTTGGTCACGTCCCAAGGAAGTTATTGAAGTTTTCAAGCATGCTGTCAGAGTTGAGGACGGGAGTGTTTTGAATCTGAACAGAGTTTCCATTTTTAAAGGCAAAGAGATGTTTACGTCTGAGGATGGCAGAAGTTCTTTACTTAAAGGCAAGGATGTTGTTGTGTCTAATGATGATAGCAACGTTTTCCTTGATTTTGAATCTGATTGTGAGGTCCCTGGTAATGCAGTAATCACTTCTGGGAATCCTTTGAATGAGAATACTAACACTAGGTTTGTAAGGACCACTCCACCTGTGGTACCTTCAAAAGATTGCCATAGGTCTCACCGACTTCCTGCAAAATACAAGGATTTTGTCATGAATTAAGATAGAATTGTATGGGATTATTCTTTAAAGTTTTATTACTATGTTTTTTTTTTTCTTTCACAGGAAGGGAGGTGTGTTGTATACTGTATATCATTCCTGACACGAGATGGCACGTGGTTTCTCTCGTGACATCTCGTGTCTCTATCTGACATCTCGTGTCTCTATCTGTTTGCTGTTATGCACATGCACTAGGCATTGCATCTTTCAAATATGTACGTTTCTCATGCTGATGGAATGATGCATTATTAACTGCTTGACTTGGCTTGTCTTCGGACGTGTTTCCATTAAACTCTGCATGACACCTTCCTGTGTCCTCCAGTCTTTCCTACAAATCCCTTATCCCTGGCAGCGCTCGAGCAGCAAAGTGCGTGCAATAAAATATAAATAATTGACTTGCCTGCAGAGTGAGTTCAAAGTGAGAGTTTTGTAAGCACAGACACACGACACAAGTGCAAGCCTGTGCGTCCGGTATTTCTCAATCTGCGCATCCGGGTTGTTTCAGTTTCTGCACTCAGTTTCTTTCACATTGCGGAAAAGGCAGCAAATCCAATAGAAGTGAGTAGTAGAAGACTTGTTATACGTAGGTTCTCAGCTGTGGCCCAAATCGTAGCCAAATTGTGGATTTTTAAGGAATAATGAGGAGACAGAAATCATGTACTCTTCAAGCCGAATTTTTATTGGCCACAGCATCAGCAGTCCAGGAGCGACTGACCAATCTGGAATGCTGTGCAACTCATAAAATAACAACATTCTACTTTCCAGAGAGGCAATTCTAGAATGTAGAAGCAATGAGATCATGACACTTTGCCTGTCATACCCATAAAACATGACCAATGCTGAGTTGGGCCACACAAGACAATACTACTAGCAAATGTGCTAATTTTGCACATACTACTTGTGTGACACATTCCCAAGGCCACGTTTCTCGCCACATCTTGTTCTCCATGGTCCGTAGACAGGATGTATGACGTTAAAACGCATACTTTTACCACGCATACCATTAGAACGCAATTTTTACAATGCAGGATCTTTTACAACGAATACCTTTACAACGCATGACATTACATCGCAGATACTATTACAATGCATACCATTACAACGTAAGTATAGGTAAGTATATTGTTTTTTTTAAATGTAATTAATAAAAATATAACTAATTTTATTTATTAAATACATTTTATATTAATGTCATTGTCATTTTAAAATTATATATATATAAACTTATGTAAATAAATATAAAAATTAGTAAAATAAATTTATTTAATTTAAGTATGTTTTTAAAACTAAACCCTTAAAATACCCCTGCACCCCAAAACCCAAACCTAGCCCTGAACCCTAAAAATACCCCTGTACCCCAAAACCCAAACCTATCCCTGAACCCTAAAAATACCCCTGTACCCCAAAACACAAACCTAGCCCTGAACCCTAAAAATACCCCTGTACCCCAAAACACAAACCTAGCCCTGAACCCTAAAAATACTCCTGTACCCCAAAACCCAAACCCAGCCCTGAACCCCAAAAATACCCCTGTACCCCAAACCTAGCCCTGAACCCTAAAAATACCCCTGTACCCCAAAACCCAAACCTAGCCCTGAATCCTAAAAATACCCCTGTAGCTCAAAACCCAAACCCAGCCCTGAACCCTAAAAATACCCCTGTACCTCAAAACCCAAACCCAGCCCTGAACCCTAAAAATACCCCTGTACCCCAAAACCCAAACCTAGCCCTGAATCCTAAAAATACCCCTGTAGCTCAAAAACCAAACCCAGCCCTGAACCCTATATATAAAATTACTATAATTAATTCATTTAATTTATTTTTAATATTTTGATAATTAAAAAAAAAGTTAAATAAAATGATATACTTACCTATACTTACGTTGTAATGGCATGCGTTGTAATAGTATCTGCGTTGTAATGTCTTGCGTTGTAAAGGTATGCGTTGTAAAGGATCCTGCGTTGTAATGGTATGCGTTGTAACAGTATGCGTGGTAAAAGATGCGTGGTAACAGTTGCATACCCTGTAGACAATATTATCTCTGCAGCGCTCACAAATGTTGTCTGATCGTACCTTTTGTGTGTGGCAGATTGACACTACAAAGAAGGCATATGTCTTCAAATGCAAACATTTCAAATGTCATCATACCTTTCGCAAAATCAGCCATGTCATAGAGCACTTTTGGTTGTGAGACATTTTTGCAGTCATCTAGTACTTCATATACATTCTGAAGTGTCAACATGTGATTAGACCCCTGCACAGTGGTGCCAGACATGTTTGTACGTGAGGCAGTGTGTTTTGTCATGCATCTTGCATTGTGCAGCTCATATGGCCACCTCATTAACATTAAGGGTCCACACACAAATCTCCTTATACACTATCTTAATAGGATGCACTGTGCAGCACACCTTGAACCCTGAAACAGCACTTGGTTTTAGGTGTGCAGGAGTGTACACATTCCTGAACATGGTCATAATTCATCAAAACTTCTGTCTCACCTGCACAATAGTGTAAGCGTGCTCGTGTAGAATCTAGCAGCTTTACTCTAAATAACTGAATGACATATTCCTGTAGCAATTCTCACATTGTGTTCCAGACTACAGTTTTGATTTTGGAAAGAAAAATACGATTTATGGGTTTTGGGGTTGTACTTACCCCCTTGAAGGTCAATGATGACTTCCAGGTGGTCAAACATGTCACCCTCACGGCCCACGCAATCCTGACATCAGTGCTTCCATTGTCAGAGAGTCCTGTCTACCCTGAAAATCCTCAGCATTTGACTGCGGACATGCTCCCACCTCACCTTCTGTACCCATACAGCATATCCCTGCAGGATCCTTCGCCCACTCTCAACCATCAAGGGCAGTGTGATCCTGCGTCATGAACACAAGTGACCCCAGCTGAACTGTCTTGTACAGGCGTAAGCGAAGTGAGCGATCTAGAGGTCGGCCCCTACGTCGCAACGTCACCCGTCCTCGAGCAAATAAGACGACGGCGCCTGGAACAGCGAGTGTGTGGAAGAGGACACGGAATGCTGGAGAGGAGAAAACACTGAGAGGGAAGCACCAAAGAGGTCCGGTCCAGAAGAACAAAACCGAAGAAGAGGAGAGGAGCCATTGCTGAAAGACAGAGGAGGCGAAGACGACCGGCGCCATGATTCTTGAGGGCCGTGGCTTCAGGCAAGTCCCATTCTTGCGATTTATTTTCCAACAATGGTGGGAGGGAGGACCTCACACGGCCCAGGGCCGTTCTGAATCCAAGGGGACTGAGCATTTCACCCCTGCACCACAAGAAACCCCATTCACCCCCCTGAAACTTCATCCCTGTGTCCCAAGAATACCTCTTCACCCCCTGGAGCACCCTGGAGCACTTTGGTGTAGTGAAGGAACCCGCCAGACAACAACCCAAGTAACAAGTGTATACTAGTGTTATTCTTTTCGAGGACCTCCATACTGTGGCTACAGAGCTGGAAAGAATTCCGTGAAGAGAGAGAAGAACGTCAAATCAAGACAGACCTTATGAACCATTACCAATTGATTACAGATATATATATATATATATATATATATATATATATATATATATATATATATATATATATATATATATATATATATATATATATGTATATATATATATATATATATACGTATATATGTATATATATATATATGTATATATATATATATATATATATATATATATATATATATATATATATATATATATATATATATATATATATATATATATATATATATATATATATATATTACCTACTGGCGTTCGCCAGTAGGTATATATAGTTAGGATAAATTCCCTATGGGACTTTTGAAAATTCTATGTCTAATAACTTTGGCGTTTGTGGATGGAATCGGCTGAAATTTTCAGGAAAATGGCACATTTTGTTTCTGAGCAGCTCCTGAAAATTTGGTGGGGTTTCGTCAAGGGGGGGCTGAGAAAAAAGGGGGGTCCCAAAACGCGTTTTTTGCATTGAGTTTTCCATAGGGCGGTTGGACTCACTTTTAGCTCGAACGGCTGAATGGATTTGCACGAAACTTGGCAAAATTGTAGGGACTGTTAGCCCGATGTGCCTTTGCTAGGTCTCAATATATGTGCTCCAGTAGTTTTTGAGAAATTAACGTTCAAACCAAGATATATATCTGTAACAGCGCTCTGGGCAGCGATCCGGTCCGCTTACTTTTCGCTTATCGGAACTTTGCGCGCAGAAAGCTGATTGGCTCTCCGGTGTCTGTCAACATTCTAAACAGTCCGGAGCGGACGCCATCTTGTCTCTCGGTAGGATCGAGAGAGAAGAAGAGGTGGAAAACGAAGGGGGAATTTAATGAAAGGGGGCAAGGTATCCCCCTCTTGACCTCCTAGGAATGTTGTTGGGGTTATTAAAGGGTCCCGTGGGGAAAATAAAAAAAAAATGATTTTTCACGGTAGAAGCGCGGCCGCGAACTGGTAGCGAAACGGGAATTCGCCATTTTGTGCTTCGTAAATTAAATTACTAGTTATAAGTGGGTACGGGAGACGTATCCTAATCCCCTATGTTTCCTGAGGGTGGGTGAGGAGGCTGATATATGTTGATACATCTCTTCCAGCGGCTGTGCGTGAGCTTTTTTTTTTTTTTGCTGCGTGACAGTCCGGAGCGGCCGCCATCTTGTCTCTCGGTAGGATCGAGAGAGAAGAAAAGGTGAAAAACTAAGGGGGAATTTAATGAAAGGGGGCAAGGTATCCCCCTCTTGACCCCCTAGGAATGTTGTTGGGGTTATTAAAGGGTCCCGTGGGGAAAATAAAAAAAAAATGATTTTTCACGGTAGAAGCGCTTCACGGGCCGCGAACTGGGCCGCAAACTGGTAGCGAAACGGGAATTCGCCATTTTGTGCTTCGTTAATTAAAGTACTAGGTATAAGGGGGTGCGGGAGACATATCCTAATCCCCTATGTTTCCTGAGGGTGGCTGAGGAGGCTGATATATGTTGATATATCTCTTCCAGCGGCTGCGCCATCTTGCCTTTTTTCGAATGCCACAATTTTGTCGTGCACGGCAGCCATTTTAGATGCCAGGCTGGTCCCAGGCTATCACCTACCCCTGCGGATGTAGTTTATGGCCCCAGCTGTAGAGAATTCAGACATGCCAATTCTCCTGATTCAGGCGTGGGAGTACTGATTTCAGTGCTAGTCTCCCGCCTCCCGATTTCTGCAAGCAAAAACCCGGGGGCATATTACTAACAACTAGCGATAATTTTTGTCTATAACTTGTTTAGAGACAAAAATTATCGCCGCACATCGGCGATTTTTATCGCAGATAAACCTTGCTATTATCGCAGAAAAGTCAGCGATATTCATGTATTATCGACCTAATGCTCTTAGCCATGTTATCCACCTCCCATTGGATAACATGGCTAAGACCTGCTCAGGGCAGGTGTTAGCTTTTGGAGATATTCGCGCTTAGTGCGAATATCTCCAAAAGTTGGTAATAGAAGGTAGCGATGTTAGGGACTGTTTCCAGTCGCTAACATCTTGGCACGCCACTTTGCATGTCATTAGTGATAAGTATCACTGACATGCAAAGCCGGGCCCAAGATGGTCGCTATCTCCTTTTAGGTGTCACTAACTGGTGTTAGCGACAGCTTGATAATAGGGAAATAATTTTATCTCCGCTTTCATGGTTTTTAAAGCCAAAAAAGCGGAGATAAACCCCCTTGCTAATATGCCCCACGATTCCTTGGGGGTTTCAGCTGATAGGGCTTGGTATTGTGTTACATGGTAATTTTTCCATGAAACGTCAGAGGGTCGATGTAGGGGTTCTAGAAGAGGTGATAAACCATTTAATCCTCATGAACAAGCGCATGGTCTTTTAAAGATTTCTGAAGTACTCGGGGCGGCGGTGTGTGTGTGCCCTCTTTCAGGAGCGGGCGGGGGGGCACTGCCAGCAACTTGCCAGGTCAGGTAGTGTTCAACACGTGCATCACCCTTTCTCTGCTTGCTATTGCGCTCCATGCTTCGGAAAGGTAAGAAAAAGAACGTGCATTTGAGTTTGAAATGTCCGATCCTGCAGCAGCACACTTCCAAAGCCCACACATGACAATAACCCGATTCAAGGTCCCATTCACCCGTTTTTCAAAAAATAGATAACACTCCAACAAAGTAAGGTTATAAAACTTTATTAACTTTTAACGATAATGAACAGGACAAAAACTAAAAACATTTAAACATTTATTAACACAAAAAGCAACAATGGTTAGAAGCTGTCTTTTGTGCGAATAGTCCCAAGGCAGCACAACGTGCAGAGTTCTGGACGGCACCCAGGTGATGTCGCCTGGGTGCCGCACTGGTTTAGGGATCCTACAATGCTGCTCCGAAAATTGGCGTGGGGCGTCCCGGGTGGGGCGGGGGGAGGCCTCGTCAGTAGCGGTCTGTTGTGCGAATAGTCCCAAGGCAGCACAACGTGCAGAGTTCTGGACGGCACCCAGGTGATGTCGCCTGGGTGCCGCACTGGTTTAGGGATCCTACAATGCAGCACAGAAAAACAGCGTGGGGCGTCCCGGGTGGTGCGGGGGGAGGCCTCGTCAGTAGCGGTCTGTGTCCAGTGTCACATGGCTGACACAACATGTACGACAGGCACCCAGGTGATGTCCAGTAAACTGCCGCACTGGTTTTGGTATCCTACAATGCTGCTCCGAAAATTGGCGTGCGGCGGCCCGGGGGGGGGGGGAGGCGGCGTGAACGGGCCTCCCCAGGTGGCGGCCATCTAGCTGAGTTGCGCTCGCTCTTGCGGCCACAGCGTCTCGCTCACCATGTTGTGGAGTTGCTCCCACTCTTGCAGTGCAGCGATAGGCGGCTGCCACATGGCTGTCAAAATGGCGGACGGCTCTTCGGTTTTGGGCCTGGTCCACTGAAATGGCCCTGGGACACCTTGGAAGTCGGACGCTTGCCTGCTAGGGCTTGGGCTCCATTCTCGAAAAGCGTCCCCTCAGCCGTGAAGATTGTATAAAAGTCTTGGGGGCCCCCGACTCCCGCAGGCTTCCGGTGGGGAGCGGCTGCCATGATTGCTCGCGGAATGACCACGACGGAGCCACGAGATGGTGGTGCTCTCATGCTGACGCCAGCTTCAGTCTGAATGATCCAGAAACAAGGTGGGGCTTTCATCGTTTGGGAAAAAAAATGTTCTAAACCAATGAAAAGTGTTATTTTTAGGTCATATGACCAAGCCTTCCATCTTTAGGAAACCAAAAGTAAAATGAACCAATGAAAAGTTTTATAAACAAGTCACATGACCTGTTCTGCGGCATAGGGCTACAAAAAGCGTAGAAAATCCGTTGGCACGCGAGGCGGCGTCAGTAGCGGACCGATGTGCGAATAGGCCGAAGGCAGCACAACGCGTCGAGATCCGGATGGCACCGAGGTGGTGTCCAGCAAATTGCCGCACTGGTGTGGCCATCCTACAATGCTGCGCCGAAAGACGGCGTGTCCAGCTGAGTTGCGGTCACTGTCAGTAGCGGACCGATGTGCGAATAGGCCGAAGGCAGCACAACGCGTCGAGATGCGGATGGCACCGATGTGGTGTCCAGCAAATTGCCGCACTGGTGTGGCCATCCTACAATGCTGCGCCGAAAGACGGCGTGTCCAGCTGAGTTGCGGTCACTGTCAGTAGCGGACCGATGTGCGAATAGGCCGAAGGCAGCACAACGCGTCGAGATCCGGATGGCACCGAGGTGGTGTCCAGCAAATTGCCGCACTGGTGTGGCCATCCTACAATGCTGCGCCGAAAGACGGCGTGTCCAGCTGAGTTGCGGTCACTGTTGCGGTACAGTGACTCGAACGCACCGAGATCCGGATGGCACCGAGGTGGTGTCCAGCAAATTGCCGCACTGGTGTGGCCATCCTACAATGCTGCGCCGAAAGACGGCGTGTCCAGCTGAATTGCGGTCACTGTTGCGGTACAGTGACTCGAACGCGCCGAGATCCGGATGGCACCGAGGTGGTGTCTAGCAAATTGCCGCACTGGTGTGGCCATCCTACAATGCTGCGCCGAAAGACGGCGTGTCCAGCTGAGTTGCGGTCACTGTTGCGGTACAGTGAGTCGAACGCGCCGAGATCTGGATGGCCAAGTTTCAAGTTTCATCTGGCAGTTTTTCTCCATCCCTCCTGGATCAAAGAAGGTGAATGCTAAATATGCCACCTGCCTCATCTGAACATATGAAGTTAACTTGTATACACTGTGGTGCTATGCTGTCCTATGGCAACATGAGCATCAACCTGATGAATACGGCATTCGAAAATCATAAATGCCCTAATGCACCCAAGAAGTAATTTTTTTTTTGCTCCAGTTGAGCCGTTTTCAATGCCTGTTTTTTGTTGTTTCCCCTCCATCAAGAACAAAACAAAAATACAAGGCGCTAAGATCCGAATGGCAAGTCCTGGATGTTGAGTGCCTCAGTTGAGAGTTCTGAGCAGTGCTTGTAAGACTGTCTGAAGCTTATTTGCACCTGCTGCAGCTTCACTAGGTCCGGCGGAACTTTTTTCCTTTTCCTTTCTGCTTCTTTTCCTACAATGCGTTTCATCTAAAGACACGACCAGGTCCCTGAATGTGTGCAGGGGGACGCTATTGATTGAATGAAAATGGCGGCTTGACACAAAGCTGACTCAAGCGTTACTGTTGGTGCTATACAGACAAAAATTGGTTTTCAGTTTGTACATTCTTCAGGTTTTTTTTTCCATCCAAGTCTGATTGAGAGTTTGTAGAAAAATGGCTTCAGATTTTCCACATACTACTCTTCAACATTCTTCCTAAATGTAACAATGTGAAACTCACTAGGAGAACGGCTGTTTCTGTTTCCTTTCAAAATGCTGCCACCAATATTTTCTGAATGGAAGACACCATCTTGTAACATAAAGGGCCGAAAGGGGTTCTGGTCTGGCCGATGGTTGGTGGAGACATTTTGACTATATCTTGGACCTGCCCGGCCTCGCCCAAAATGGCGCCGGTATAAATGGGACTCGTAACTCTTTGCCCGCAAATGTATATCTAGAAAATGTTATTGTAAGTGGCCCTGTCGTATTTTAATTACAAAATGTACGTCCACCGATACCGCAACTGTTAGACACCTTTGTTCTTGTCACCTAATGGCCCGCTCGTTACGTTCTTCTACAGTGTAAATGTCTCCTCATCATATACGATTTGAGTTTGCTCCGTGGCCGGCCCACGTGGTTATAGGCCCGTATTTGTATACTGACATTTTCACAATAAAGGTTTTTAAAACAAAACACGGTAGTAGTATTTTCATTTGTAAAGTTTTTACTTTTAGTGACTGTTTTCGAATCAGTAAAAGGCAAGTGAAATAAAGCAGTCCAATTACATGACGGATAAAAGGTATAATATGTAGGAACGCAGTAAAGATAAATGGTCAAGGGCAGTTGTGTTTTTCATGTCTGCAACATAAAGTGATCGATAAGAATCTGATAATCAGGCGCATCGGCGACTAAGACAGCAGGCCGAATCTCTTTTACTCAACGGCTCCGTCATGGAAGGAAGAAACGCCCTTTTTCTCGAAAAAGGAATATATTTTACTTGCCAGACAGTTGTAAATTTTCCGGGAAAGTACATTAGCCTGGAATATTATAACATATGTTTGAAAAAAAAATATTGTTCGAAAATAATAAAAAGCGTAATTTTTAGGTCATATGACCAAGCTTTTCATCATTAAATTAACAAAAGTAAAATGAACCAATGAAAAGTTTTATTAACAAGTCACATGACCTGTTATGCTTACGTTACGCGCTGCGCGCCGCGCCTCGGATCACTTCCGGGTGCGCTAACGCGGCGTGTCATAAAACGCATTACGCGACAACGTAGGTCAAGAATATAGTCTAAATGTCTCCACCAACCAGCGTTCAGAACACAACCCCTTTCAGCAGTCCAAAAAGTTCTGTTAAATGACAACAGAGGGGACAGGCAACAAGAACCATCAGTCAAAGAGGGGAGGGCAAGTTCTTCTCTTCCGGGTCATGTTGGGGCGCTACCGGAACTGATCGAATTGGTAGTCTACAGTGTTTCTGGATGTTTCAGACTAAAGCTGGCGTCAGCATGAGACCACTACCATCTCGTAGCTCCGTCGTGGCCATTCCACGAGCAATCATGGCAGCCGCTCCCCACCAGAAGCCTGCGGGAGTCGGAGGCCCCCATGACTTTTGTAGAATCTTCACGGCTGAGGGGACGCTTTTCGAGAATGGGATCCAAGCCCTAGCAGACAAGCGTCCGAGTTCCAAGGTGTCCCAGGGCCATTTTAGTGGACCAGGCCCAAAACCGAAGAGCCGGCCGCCATTTTGAGAGTCCTGTGGCAGCCGCCTATCGCTGCACCGCTAGAGCGGGCGCATCTCAACTACATGGTGAGCGAGACGCTGTAGTCGCAAGAGCGGGCGGAAAACAGCTGAATGGCGGAAGAGGCACAGTGTAGCAAAAGCGGGCGGAATGGCAACTAAAACGATAAAGGGGCGCCTCACTACAGCTTGTCTTCAGGTCAAACGGATTGTGGGACAAGGTCCAGAATTGAAGAGTCATCAAAAGGCAAAAAGTACCGCCGGACCCCGGGAGCCGGCCGCCTATGTCGGGGGCGATCTCAGGCTACACCAGTGCTATAAGACTTGGGGAGGGTGTCGGAGCCAAGCGTCTTCTCCGAGTCCATGGCCATCACAGCGCCCCTCAGGGGCCTCCGTCAAGCTGTTTAGGAAGGTAACATATCATATTGTTTTCTAATGCAGTCAGGTCCACAAACGACACTCACTTACTTTGAGAATAGTGAAGCTGCAGTAGGAGGAAATAAGCTTCAGACAGTGTTACAAGCGCTGCTCAGAACTCTTAACTATGGCACCCAACATCCAGAACTTATGCTATTTGAGAATGGTAGTGACATCGAAGCATCTCGGGGACCAAAACCATTAACGTACTTTCACGTATGAAAATCTTACTTGGGGAGGGGGCAGGAGCGAAGCGCCCCCTCCCAGTCAGCGCCACCACACCGTATGTTGAAAATCTGAAGCCATCGTTCTACAAAGTCAACCAAACTTGGATTGAAAAATCTAGAAAAATGTACAAACTGAAAACCAGTTTTGGTCTGCATAGCATCAGTAACAACGCTTGAGTCAGCTTTGTGTCAAGCCGCCATTTTGATTCAACAAAGCACAGGCATTGAAAAAGGCTGAAATTCAGAACTCTAAACTATGGCACCCAACATCCAGGAGCTTGCTATCCGGATCTTGGAGCCTTGTGCTGTTTTCGATCTATTCACACATCGGTCCACTACTGACATCATCTTATAAACCAACGTTATGTAAATAGTTTTTTAATAAAATGTTTTACCCTATTTCTTTGCTGGTGTGTTGTCTATATTTTTAATATTTGCATAGGGTTTGTCATTATTTTGTGCGGGATGGGTGATGGAACCGAGCTGTCTTGCAGCCCTCATGGTGTGGAGCTCAGTTCATCTCACTATTTTCGTATTTCTCAAGAAGGGTTGTTCCTAATATTTCTATTTTAGCGAGGTCAAAAAGAGATCCAATTAGTGGCCTACTGATTTTGCTCGATTACTTTTATTTTTTTACACGATTTTTCACTATCTGCAAAGACTAAACAGAGTATTGCGACTTTGTGCTTGTTTGTAAATAGAGAATGATCCAAAGAGAACCAATTCTAAAACAGTAAATGCTTGGACAACAATCAATCAAATGGAGAGACAAGGAGGTACGACGGATTACAACGGGGGTAAAGGCCTGCGTTAACTACCCTTCTGTATCTGCAAAGAGAGAGTACTAACAAAGGCAAAAGAGGGGAGGGGGGGGGGGGCAGCGTTCAAAGCACATCAGCGTGCATAAATACGAAAATGTTTTTATCTATCACGTACTTGACATTTTAAAGCTTTTCATATTTGCTATTAAAAAAACAATGAAATTCACAGAAAAAACCATAGGTTATAGTGGATATATAGTTAGGAATTTGCATTTACAAAACCTTGAAAATTCAATGAAAAAACCATAGGTTATAGGCCATATATAGTTAGGAATTAGCATTTACAAAACCTTATTTTACTCGCATAAAACCATTGAAATTCCATATATAGTTAGCTAACTATAAGCGCTAACTATATATCGCGCACCCGCAATCCACTGCTGATGATGTCACATATTACATCATTCATGACATGGTCAGTGACATCACTGATGACATCACTGATGACATCTCAAATGACATCACTGATGACAACTCAAATGATATCAATGATGACATCTCAAATGACATCACTGATGACAACTCAAATGACATCACTGATGACATCTCATTTGTCATCACTGATCACATCACTCATGTGATAATACAATGAACCTCTTCAGACTCTAATATAACCTTACATACACTCAGTATAAACAGACACTCACAGACTGTCACTCATCCATGGACTTACTCACACACCTAGTCAGTCATGCAAAGAATCAATCACACCTCCATTTCCTCAACTATACAGTTATACACATCTTACTTATTCAAACATATAATAACACATATTTACTCTCTTATATAATCCCTGATACAAGCTCACAGTGATCGATACAGCCACTCACACATTCACTGGCTCTTATGTTCAGTTATTTATATATCTCAACTCTCACATGTATTGTGTTTTACATACGTACTTACTTGCACATGTAGCGATGAGAAATCCATTCACTCACCAACACACCCATGCACAGTCAACCGCTCATATAGCTGTTTCCACATGCACTCTTGAACTCAAACTCCTAGTGAATCAACTGCTTACACATCTATGCACAGAGTCACGCACCTCCCAGCCACCCACACACACACTCAGCCTCCCATTCAAATATTTGGGCAACCAATCAATAACCCATATGGCTACTCTTATAGCTACTGATCAACACATGCAGCAGCTTACACAACAACAAACATACTGATGCACGAATTAAGACAGTTTAGTCACTAACCCATGTACTCAGTGAGACACATTTAATCACTCACTCATACAGTCAGTCATGCACCTACTAAATTCTTCATCCAGACACTTATACATCCACTCATTCTTCAATATGTGAAACATATTTTAACTTTACAGAAACATACAGTCACTGGATGTTGTAATCAGTGATGTCATCAGTGATGTCACTGACCATGTCATGAATGATGTAATATGTGACATCATCAGCAGTGGATTGCGGGTGCGCGATATATAGTTAGCGCTTATAGTTAGCTAACTATATATGGAATTTCAATGGTTTTATGCGAGTAAAATAAGGTTTTGTAAATGCTAATTCCTAACTATATATGGCCTATAACCTATGGTTTTTTCATTGAATTTTCAAGGTTTTGTAAATGCAAATTCCTAACTATATATCCACTATAACCTATGGTTTTTTCTGTGAATATATATATATATATATATATATATGTATGTATATATATATATGCCTGAGTTTCTTCCGAGGAAAGAAGGTGAGTCGCACACTGAGGGTGAAGTGGAAAGCTTTTATTCCAATTTGCAGAGTACAGCCAAACGTTGCCCAATGCATTTCGGTCTGTTCACAGACCTTTCTCAAGGGGGGCTGTTCGCATCTGACGGGTGAGGAGGTTGCAGCATGCCGGCTCATTGGTGTTTAAGTTTGTTCCCAAAATGTTCGTCAGGTGGTGACTGGTGGGAAGTTTGCCCCCAAACAATTCCCACCACTTCCGGCGTGCGGCGAGGAAGGAACTCAGACCACCACAGCAAGTCAGGCAAGATATAGATTTTATTTGCGTTTCTTCAGCCTGCAACTACGCGTTTCGGGCTTCAAGAGCCCTTGATCACATTCAGCAAATATAGCGACCGTTGTGTTTTTATACGTTTTTTTACATCAAATGTACACACCCCCCTACACTGAATGGGCTGCAGGTCACATGATTGATAGACATGAAAGAAAGACTACCGAATGGATATACGTCTTTCCCAGGCTAATTTACAACAATGGGAAAACTAGAAATACTAACTGCTTAAATGCAAGTTTTATATTCTATAGCATACTGGTCTTCTAATTGCAAACTTAAGGCGAGTCAATATACATCATTAAATTTAGAATAGCAGGATAAATCCATTTATAAAATTGTTTCCAATAATAAACCCAGATTTGTACTACTATCAGTCATTTACACAACCTTAAGAAAATACTGCTTTGACCAACTAACATGTGCCATACGTAAATTACGCTATGTGATCATGTATCCAGGGTAAGAATAATGTGAATCCTGCTAGACCATACAAAATTCCAACAAATTCCTGCATAAAGTGCTGTTTCTTGTGCAAATAGTGCAAAAATGAAATAAATGTAAAGTGTTCGACGTGCAATAAATGTTGACAAACAGGTCAGTTAAAAAATCCATAGCCATACATTACTATATACACATAAACATATAATTTCATATAATTCCTCATTTCAATCATAGTTTGCCAGTGTCCATATTACATCTGGAATGAAGTCATAGAATATATGTTATGTTTGTAAAAAAGTCAGTATAGACTATTTAAAGGACAGGGGAGAGTCATGGGAGCGGTCATGGCAGAACGAATGTATGAATATATACCTGGGCTGGGAATTAGATGCAAATAGCTGCCTATTGTGCAGTGTATAATCATCAAAAAATGTAAAATTGATAAAAACAGAAAAGAGACTTTCTGCATAAGGTCATTATACACAGACTTCTTATGAGGCACGGTAGTTTTCTAAAGATATGTGTACATATCTTCCGTGTTATTAAGACCCCTGGGTCACTGCTGTCTAGCTCCAATATAAACTTCGTTTCCAGCTGTCTTAGCTTTCTCTCTCTGTTGCCGCCGCGTTTAGATTTAGGAACCGCGGCGATAACAAAATACGAAAGACAATTAATGTCTTTGTTGTGGCACTTAGCAAAATGCGTTGCCATGGGATAGGCAGCGTTATTGTGAAGGATGGCCCTGAGGTGTTGTAGGATCCTGACATGCACCTGTAGCTTTGTGCTTCCCACATAATTTAAACCACAGGTGCATGTCAGGATGTAGACAGCAAAGTCCATTTTACAATTAAAACTCCCCTTGATGGGTATAGGGGATGCATTAAAAGGGGTCTCATATGTAGATTTGTTGCAGCCGAATTTGCATGCCCGACATGTAGAGCATTTTTTAAAACCCTTTGCAGGTTGAAGCCATATTGTTGGTTTTCTAGTTTCTGGAGAGTTTTTATCCAGGTCATTGCCCATAGATCTTCCCTTTCTAAAAGTTACAACGGGGGGAATAAGTAATCTTTCACCCAGAATGTTATCAGTGAGGACGATCGGCCAATGTTTATGGATAATGGACCTGATTTTCCTTTCCTGATTTGAATAGGTCAAAATTAATCTGGGATTGTCAGAGTTGATATTTTCAGTAGTGGATTGGATGGAGCCATCTTTAAATAAGCTGCTTCTAGGGCGTTCTTCTGCTCTATTAATGGCTGTATTAACCACGCTGAGATTTTCAAAACCGCATGTTACGTGACAAGATGGGCTCGTCATCAGCGTGCGAGCGGGCTACACCATGACGAGCCCAGCTCGTCATCAGCGTCGAAGGGGTTAATGATTTTATTGCTATAGCCTCTTACCCTGAGTCTTGTGCGCATGTCTTCAACACATTTCCTAAAATCATCCTCATCGCTGCAAATACGTTTAAGTCGCAAGACCTCTCCGTAAGGTATGCTGGCGATGAGGTGTTTAGGATGGGAGCTATTTGCATGCAATGTAATATTGCCAGCCGTGCTTTTCCTGTGTAGGGTGCTTTGTAGTGTATTATTAACAATTTTTAACTTGACATCCAGAAACTCTATTTCAGAGGTGTGGATGTGGGAAGTGAAAGTCAGGTTAAGGTTGTTGTTATTGATACTGTCGACGAAACACTGTGCGGATGCTGTATCACCGCGCCAGATGATGAAGACATCGTCGATGTACCGGAGATACAACACCATGTGTTGATCTACAGCCTGCCTGTATTCATGCTTAAGGACCTGCTCTTCCCACCAGCCCACGTGTAAACACGCGTAGCTGGACGAAAAGCAGGCCCCCATAGCAACTCCCCTCCTCTGTTTGTACAAGATGTTATTAAACAGGAAAAAATTGTTATGTAGGCACCAATCAATTAGCTCTACAATCATTTTGTTGTGCGCATACAATTCAATGGGTCTAGTGGCTAGGAAGTGTCTAACTGCAGCTAATCCTTGTGTATGATTGATGCTGGTATACAAGGATTCAATGTCTAAGGTCATTAGACATAAATCATCAGACCAATCCACATGTTTGATTTTTGTAAGAAAATCACCAGTATCTTTTACATAACTTGGGAGTGTTTTAACCAGATCCTGTAAAAAATGGTCGATGTATTGACCAATGTTTTCGCTAGCTCTATCTATGGCAGAAATATTAGGCCTGCCAGGTACAGGTATCACCTGCTTATGTATCTTAGGAATTAGATACAAGACAGGTAGGACCGGATGTTCTTTAAATAGAAATTTACTTTCCTCGTTGGAAAGCAAGCCTTCCCTTCTCCACTGGGCTAACATTTTTTGCATAGTAAGTCTAGCATTTTCATATTCTTTGGAAGTGGCTTTTTGGTAGCACTGCGCATTGCCTAGTTGTTTTTCAGCTTCAGCTATATACTGTTTTTTAGGCCATAACACAAGGTTACCCCCTTTATCGGATTTTTTTATCACAATATTACAGTTTTCTCCAAGTTTTTTGCCCAGTTTATTGTATGCAAGTCTCCTAAATGTAGCACCTTGATGATACTTGTTCTTTTTAGTGCTGACATTTAATTGTTTAAGGTCTCTTATAATCATGTCATGGTAGGTGTCAATAGAGTCTTTTGGCATCAGGGGGACAAACTTAGACTTGTTTCTAAAAGAACTTAAGCCCGCCCCTTGTTGGATGAAGTCATTTTTTCGCAATCTGTCTTGGGTAGAAACATCAATAGGATCAAGTAATTGACTGTTGTTAAGCTCCTCTTCCTCGAGGAGATTGTGTATAGTTACCACCCCCTCAACATCAGCAGCCTGTAAAAACGGAGTTTCTTCACAATCATGCACAATATTGTCAGACGCACAATTTTGATTTTTATCTGCTTTTAATGCGTAATGCTTCATAAGTTTGAGTTTCGTATAAAACAAAAAACATCAATTCTAGTACGTGCATAGTCAAAGTTTTCTCCAGTAGGTATATATAGTTAGGATTTTTTCTCTATGGGACTTTTGAAAATTCTATGTCTAATAACTTTGGCGTTTGTGGACGGAATCGGCTGAAATTTTCAGGAAAATGGCACATTTTGTTTCTGAGCAGCCCCTGAAAATTTGGGGGGGGGGTTTCGTCAAGGGGGGGCCGAGACATAAGGGGGGTCCCAAAACGCGTTTTTCCCATTCATTTTTCCATAGGGCGTTTGGCCTCACTTTTAGCTCGAACGGCTGAATGGATTTGCAAGAAAACTTTGCAAAATTGTAGGGACTGTTAGCCCGATGTGCCTTTGCTAGGTCTCAATATATGTGCTCCAGTGGATTTTGAGAAATGAACGTTTTAAAAAACAGATATATCTGTGACAGCGTCCCGGGTAGCGCTCAGGTTCGCGAACTTTTCGCGTAACGGAACTTTGCGAAGCGAAGCTGATTGGCTCTCCGATGTCTGTCAACATTCTAAACAGTCCGGAACGGCCGCCATCTTGTCTCTCGGTAGGATCGAGAGACAAGAGAAGGAGAAAAACGAAGGGGGAATTTAATGAAAGGGGGCAAGGTAGACCCCTCTTGACCCTCTAGGAATGATGTTGGGGTTATTAAAGGGTCCCGTGGGGCAAATAAAAAAAATTTGATTTTTTGCGGTAGAAGCGCCTTCCAGTTCGCGAACCGGGTAACGAACCGGGACGCAAAACGGGAATTCGCCATTTTGTGTTTCGTTTTAATTAAATTACAAGATGGAGGAAAAACAATGGGAGAAATGGGTATAAGGGGGTACGGGAGACATATCCTGACCCCCTATGTTTTCTGAGGGTGGCTGAGGATGCTCATATATGTTGATACATGTCTTCCAGCGGCTGCGCGTGAGCGTTTTTTTTTTCTTTTTCTGCGTTACGTCTGTTAACGTTCGATTCGAAGGAAATCAGGAAGTGTTGACTGCCATTTTGACACTGCGAGTAAAAATATTGTTAAAAATAATTGTTATAAATTAATCCGTATTGATAAACATTGTCTGCGTCATCTTGCTTTTTTTCCAATGCCACACTTTTGTCGTGCACGGCAGCCATTTTAGATGCCTTGACCAGACCCACTCTCTGACGCCGCCGATCCTCAGCATGGCTCCCCACCCTCGCAAGCATCTCCCCCACGCACTGGTCACCCCCGCTCTCTCTCTCATGTATGGGCCATAAACCTCCCCCCATCTGCGCTGCTCTTCCCTGAGAATCACACCCTGTGCCCGCCCGACACCTCCCTTTCACCCTATTCACTACCGCACCCTCTGACACTCCTCTTCCTCTGTGTCTGATTGTCCAGGCCGGTCCCAGGCTATCACCTAGCCCTGCGGATGTAGTTTATGGCCCCAACTGTAAAGAATCATCCCTCTTCAAAGGAGTTACAGTAGATCAAGGCCCCCACCCCATGAGATCCGTCACACCACATGCGTTCCTACTATCTGATAACGACCCTGTATTGTGATTGGGGAGGGGATTCTCACTGTGAGGGTGTGTGGGACCGAGCCTGAAGCGGAAGATTCCAGGGGTGCCTTTTTGTACATCAAAGTCTTCACAATTATGTGTCACATTAAAAATATATAGCACTCCAACAAAGTAGTAGGATTATAACACTTTAATAGCTTATAAATTATATACAACGCTCCAACAAAGTAAACACGTTAAATTTTTTTTTTTAAACAAAGCAACAATGGGCTGCTGTGAGGTGGCGTCAGTAGCGGTCTGTTGTGTGAATAGTCCGAAGGCAGCACAACGCGCTGAGATCTGGACGGCACCCAGGTGATGTCCTTTACTTGCCGCACTGGTCTTGGCATCATACAATGCTGCGCCGAAAAACGGCATGGGGCGCCCCGGGGGGGGGGGGGGGAGGCGGCGTGAACGGGCCTCCCCAGGTGGAGGCTCGTCTGCTGTAGTGGGGCGCCCCTTTACCGTTTCAGTTGCCATTCAGCGGTTTTCCGCCCGCTTTTGCTGCACTGTGCCTCATCCGCCATTCAGCTGTTTACCGCCCGCTCTTGCGGCTACAGCGTCTCGCCCACCATCCAGTTGAGTTGCGCCCGCTCTTGCGGCTACAGCGTCTCGCCCACCATCCAGTTGAATTGCGCCCACTCTTGCGGTGCAGCGATAGGCGGCTGCCACAGGACTCTTAAAATGGCGGCTGGCTCTTCGGATTTGGGCCTGGTCCACTAAAATGGCCCTGGGACACATTTGAACTCGGACATTTGCCTGCTAGGGCTTGGGCCCCATTCTCGGAAAGCGTCCCCTCAGCCTTGAAGATTCTACAAAAGTCATTGGGGCCCCCGACTCCCGTAGGCTTCCGGTGGGGAGCGGCTACCATGATTGCTTGCAGAGTGGCCACGACGGAGCTACGAGATGGTGGTGCTCTCATGCTGACGCCAGCTTCAGTCTGAAACATCCAGAAACACTGTAGACTATCAATTCGATGACTTCCAGTGGAGCCCCAACGTGACCCGGTAGGGAAGAACTTGCCCTCCCCTCTTTTGACTGATGGTTCTTGTTGCCTGTCCCCTCTGTTGTCATCTAACGGAACCTTTTTGGATTGCCGAGTGAGAAAAAAAAGGTGGGGCTTTCATCGTTTGGGAAAAAAAAATGTTTCAATCCAAAGAAAAGTGTTATTTTTAGGTCATATGATCAAGCATTTCATCATTAGGAAACCAAAAGTAAAATGAACCAATGAAAAGTTTTATAAACAAGTCACATGACCTGTTATGCGGCTTTGGGCTATAAAAAGCCTACAAAATCCGTTGGCCTGTGAGGCGGCGTCAGTAGCGGACCGAAGTGCGAATAGGCCGAAGGCAGCACAACGCATCGAGATCCGGATGGCACCGAGGTGGTGTCCAGCAAGTTGCCGCACTGGTGTGGCTATCCTACAATGCTGCGCCGAAAGACGGCGTGGGGTGCCCGGGGGGGGGGAGGCGGCTTAAACGGGCCTCTCCCGCCTCTTCAGGTGGAGGCAACTCATGTGCAGTGCGGCGCCCCTTATCGTTTCATTCGCCGTCCAGCAGAGTTGCGCCCGCACTTGCTGCTACAGTAGGCCGAAGGCAGCACAACGCACCGAGATCCGGATGGCACCGAGGTGGTGTCCAGCAAGTTGCCGCACTGGTGTGGCCATCCTACAATGCTGCGCCGAAAGACGGCGTGGGGTGCCCGGGGGGGGGGGCGGCACAAACAGGCCTCTCCCGCCTCCCCAGGTGGAGGCACCTCATCTGCAGTGGGGCACCTCTTAGCGTTTCACTCGCCTTTTCACTAGCGTTCAAAGCACATCAGCGTGCATAAATACGAAAATGTTTTTACCTACCACGTACTTGACATTTTACAGCTTTTGATATTTGCTATTAAAAAAACATTGAAATTCACTGAAAAAAACATAGGTTATAGACCATATATAGTTAGGAATTAGCATTTACAAAACCTTGAAAATTCACTGAAAAAACCATAGGTTATAGACCATATATAGTTAGGGATTAGCATTTACAAAACCTTAATTTACTCGCACAAAACCATTGAAATTCGCATTTATAGTTAGTTGCACTAACTATATATCGCGCACCCGCAATCCACTGCTGATGATGTCACATATTACATCATTCATGACATGGTCAGTGACATCACTGATGACATCACTGATGACATCTCAAATGACATCACTGATGACATCACTGATGACATCTCAAATGATATCACTGATGACATCACTGATGACATCTCATTTGACATTACTGATCACATCACTGATGATATCATTTATGTGATAATACAATGAACATCTTCAGACTCTAATATAACCTTAGATACAATCAGTATAAACAGACACTCACAGACTGTCACTTATCCATGGAGTTACTCACACACCTAGTCAGTCATGCAAAGAATCAATCACACCTCCATTTTCTCAACTATACAGTTATACACACCTTACTTATTCAAACATATACTAACACATATTTACTCTCTTATACAATCCCTGATACATGTTCACAATGATCCATACAGCCACTCACACATTCACTGGCTCTTATGCACAGTTATTTATATATGTCAACTCTCACATGTACTGTGTTTTACATATGTACTTACTTTGACATGTAGCACTGAGAAATCCATTCACTCACCAATACACTCATGCAGACAGTCAACCGCCCATACAGCTGTTTCCACATGCACTTTTGAACCCATACATATAGTGAATCAACTACTCACACATCTATGCACAGAGTCACACACCTCTCAGCCACCCACACACACACTCAGTCTCCCATACAAATACTTGGGCAACCAATCAATAACCCATTTAGTTACTCATATAGCTACTGATCAACACATGCAGCAGTTTACAGAACAACAGACATAATGATGCACAAATTAAGACAGTTTAGTGACTAACCCATGCACTCAGTGAGACACATTAAATCACTCACTCATACAGTCAGTCATGCACCTACTAAATCCTTCATCCAGACACTTATACATCCACTCATTCTTCAATATGTAAGACATATTTTAACTTTACAGAAAAATACAGTCACTGGGTGTTGTCATCAGTGATGTCATCAGTTATGTCATTTGAGATGTCATCAGTGATGTCATCAGTGATGTCACTGACCATGTCATGAATGATGTAATATGTGACATCATCAGCAGTGGATTGCGGGTGCGCGATATATAGTTAGTGCAACTAACTATATATGCGAATTTCAATGGTTTTGTGCGAGTAATTTAAGGTTTTGTAAATGCTAATCCCTAACTATATATGGTCTATAACCTATGGTTTTTTCAGTGAATATATATATATATATATATATATATATATATATATATATATATATATATATATATATATATATATATATATATATATATATATATATATATATATATATATATATATATCTTTGTTTTTGTTTTTAGTGTTGCCCTCCTGTATAGTGGAATCCTATTGTAACCAAAGAACCATCTGCATTAAAAAGATCCTTTGTTTTGTGCCCTTAAATCCTCTTAGTGGTTGTTGCTCCTAGCTGCATGACGACAGGCAGGTAGAATTTCACAAGCCAGAGGAAGCCCCTCAATGCCCCCTCTGCCATCCTGCCCTCTCTATCTACACCCAAAATCTTCCAAAATTCCCATAAACCCAATAGGAATAAAGGAAAGCCCAAAATTATCTCCCTAAAACTATTAATATTATAAAAGTACCCATTGGACAGACGCCAACAAGATTTAGTATAAGACGCAAAAAATACATTAGGACAAGTACACAACTCTTCACATAGACACTAGTGACAGGTCCCAGGACAAAACACCACTCTCTACTCCAAACAAACCAGCATACCACTCAATCTGACTCCAAAACTCTCAACAGACACTAACAGTATGCTCAAAAGAGAAAGTGAAAGTGTAAAGTACTCCTCCATTACACAGGTATCATGCTGACATCACTTCCTATTTGTTTCGGCCCCTTTTTTGGTTATGCAATACTATTTTGCATGCAATTGGCTTTTGCAATAATTTTTTGTGTTGTAACATGTATATTGCGATTTTTTTCTATGGCGGTTATAAAAAAATAATCGTTTTTGTGTTTAAGTGGCAACATTTTGGACACGAAGTGCAAGTTGTTCATAGGAATTACAGGATTTCATGAAATTGCATGACTGCTGACACCGTTTGTTTATGTAATATGATCTGTGTTGCGTATGTGACTTCAGTCAATCTTAAATGTCAAGATTGCAGTTATACATAGCTGTCTACATGCCCTTGGATCACACATTGAGCCTATCCACATTGATTCATGTGTGATTAGACATGCATGCATCAGTGGTAGTCATTATGTATGGCATAGTTACTATGTGTGACAACATAAGTAACTGTCAATTAACTCAATCTTATAATGTCTGCTACTGTTCGACAGGCTGGCAACACACATGTAAATGAACATCAGGCATCCAGTACTTGTCAAACATATTTTGGATACTTCAAACTATGTGAATACAAAAAACAATGGGACGACCCTGTGTCCCTCAGAACCAGGGTATAAATGTATAAACAAAAACAATGGTTTTGTCGGGTATGCAAAAGTATTTCTTAATACAAACAATTCAATTTTCTACATTATTTTATGCAATTCTTGGATCATTAATGGCATAATAAACACACACAGGACACATAAAAGATTGACAACAAGTTAAGGGGTATTATGTTATTTTATATGAGTTGCATCATTTATATATACCCACATGTCAATATAGAAGCTGTCAACACAACGTGAAATTCAAGGTGATCCGTGATTAGGTGACATATTGTGCTCAGTGATAAAGTGTATTATGTACAAGGTGATTAAAATATGTACAATGAAAAGGAGGACCAGAGTAAACAATGACTCTGCTGCTTTATCCAAGTGTGTTCGGTTGCAAGCAAATCCTTGATCTGACCCGAGAAGTGTCGTTGACGTTTCAACCCAATATATGCACTTTTAAATAGACAATGCGGGTCTTCATCAGGACTGGGGGAAGGGGTTAAGACAGCCTACAGTTAACCAGAGTGAATCCTAGTTGGCTTATACTTATTGGCAGGTTGGGGTCGAGTCAGCGTGGTAAACTCCCCATCAAATCAGTTCAAATTAAGCTGACAATGTGGAAGTGGGAGAATAGTTTAAAACCAGCTTTTCAGAATTTTCAAATATGCTGGGGTGAAAACGAATGATCAGGTTAAATTCTAATGAGGTATTCTTCATGGAAAAATGGATTGTTTAACTGCTAAGAGGCGATGACCGGCAAGAGTACTTCCTGACGTCCTGCGGCACATTGGCACATGTGTTTATTTCAAGATGTATTTAGCACAACAGAAGGATATGTTCTGTATCATGTGCTGCATTGATTTATTTTAACCACATGGCTGCTAGGCGTTTTCCCGTCCTGTGCTGGGAATTGCTGTTTTACTTTATTTCATGACGAGCTGGCCTTGTCATCAGCGCACGGCAGGTAAGCGCCATGACGAGCCCAGCTCGTCATTAGCTTCGAAGGGGTTAAATTGTATGTGATACATTCAGCAAAAATATATATTCCATGGTTGCAATACTGGGTAGGCTATTCCCTTGCTGTGCTGTCTGACAAATGTCTTGATTATTTTCTATTGTGTGCTTGTGTATATTGTTTAGACCAGTTCCAATGTATGTCATATTACATTGGCTACATGTGCATTCTCACATATTTGAGCTTCATGCTTTTGTGCTTGAGGTTTGTGGTGTGTTTATTTTGTTCTCACCAACAAGCTGTCCATTTTCATACGTGCCACTCTCACATCGCTGGTTGATGATCGATTGGCAAAAGATGTAGGTGTCATGCACACTCACAGGAAACTTAGCAACAACATTGATGAACACGTCCAATTGGTCTAAAATTGCCTGCACATTCATTGAGTGTGTATGCTTCCTGTTCCTGTATATATGTGCAATGTCTGCAGGAGGCACTTGTAACACATGGGTGCAATCAATTGCCCCCAACTCATGCGGAAACCCAGAAATGTCATAGAAGCCTTGCTTGTTGTCAAGTTGTTCTTGCGCAGTGTTGGGGAAGCGTAGGTGCTGCAGCGTCAGGCTGAAGATGGCATCCAAGGCAGTTGGGAGGAACCTTGGGAAGGCTAACTGTGAGACTCTACCCACTCTGGCAGTGGTTGGTTAGAAGGTGCCAGAGGCCAACATGTGCATCATTGCAAGTAGCTTTGTCTGGGGAGGGATGTTCGTGCAGCGCTGTGAGGGTTCCTGCAGCCTTGGCACTATACGGTGAGTATGCGTAAGATGGTGGTCCTATTTGACCTGTAGTGGGCTATCACATTCTCTTTCCGCAGGTCTATTAGGGTGATGCGTTGGCGGTAGACCCGCTCTCTTCTTTGGCGCTGCCTCTGTGGTTGTACTGGTGGCAGTGATGGTGGTTGTTGTGGTCTTCTTTGTGCTCAAATCTGTACCTCCAAGGTGTTATTAGGTAAGAAAATGAGGGTTTGGGTTAGTCTACCTTATGTACAGGAATTTTTGCACCACCTTTTTAGACCAGCTTTTTTTAATTCATAAAATCCAGCTACTAACCTGCCTTAGTACCAGTTTTTGGGAAGTATTGCTGGACTGATAAATCATTCTAACTATTGCAAAGTGGGGTTAGTGGCAACTTTTTCATTGGAATATCCACCATGCATCTCATTTTAGTTATGTCCCGTTGACAGAAGTGACGACCTGAAAAACGCACGTTTACGCAGGAAAACTGCTGCTAACTGTGGTTAGCGGCAAATTGTAAACATGGCAATAAAAAAAAAACACTGTAACGTCAAAAAATTGACAATACAACGGCGTTAACTCCTTGTACATATGCCCCTCTGTGTCAGTGTGTTTTCTCTCTTGAGGCCAAGTGAAGAGGAGATTTAGAAAGATGCTGTATCACTAATCACCTCAGAAAGTTAAATAAGACTGATTTAGCCATTGCTCTGATTTATATTTACCAGCATTATAATCATGTATGCAAGCACAATTACATACAGTTTTATGTGGGGAAGCGTTTTGTGAGGTCTGACAGTCATATTGATGATGTGTCCCAAGTGAAGATTTACATAATGTGTTTAAATGTTGTGCTTGAAAAGAACCCACTTGCCTACGTGATCCCACAAATTCAATTAATGTGAAATCACTGACTGAGGAGTAGACATGTATAAAGAGGCCACTAGCATTGTAGACAGCTTGTGGATTGTTGGAGTGGCTGTACTGACAACAGCAATAATGACATGCAGTCTGCAGAGATGACAGATTATTACATATCAGTCAATATTTCTAAGCACCTAGGGAAAACAGGCAACAGAATAAAACTGCAGTTTTACCCTGCAGTGACCTATGTAGATGCTATCATGCAACAGCGATGTGAATCTGCCCCCATCTGGTTATACAGCCAAATGATTGTGGTAGAGAACACTAAAGTATTGATGGGTTACGATATGTTGAACAGAATATCGAGTTTGAAATTATGGAAGATATACATGCTCAGAGGGAGTTATGCAGTTACTAATCTTAACCTATATTTCACCAACGAATGTTCATATGGAGTCAGGTATAGAAATATATACAAACATCCCTTTAGATATTTTGTCACCCAATAATTTGGTCATGAAAAAGTAACAGTCAATATTTTGCCTTCGAGTAGAAGGTCTGGCCAAGGCGTTTGACACCGTCGATTAGGGATACCTGCAGGAGGTCCTGCGGACATTGTGCTGCGAGCCTAACTTCGCCCGTTGGGTGCGGATCCTAAACAGCTCCCCTAGTGCTCGGGTACATCTGGGAGGTGCGAGATTGGAGGAGTTGCAACTGGGTCAGGGCACGAGACAGGGGTGCCCCCTCTCGCCGCTACTCTTTGCGCTGGCTATAGAGCCATTTGCTGTCAAGATTCTTACTGAACTGCGGCAATGGGGCTTCCAGGTGGGGGACACATGCAATATCCTGTCGCTATACGCGGACAATGCTTTATTTTATTTGACAACCCCCAGAGAGGCGCTCCCGAGGTTGCTGCACCTCCTGGATCATTTTGTTGAGGTGTCGGGCTTGCGACATAATCGTAGTAAGTCCCTAATTGTTCCACTATCCGGCTTTGACATGGTGCCTCCTGAGGACCTACAGGAGCTTGGGCTACGATGGGACGAACCAGTTTCGGTTACCTGGGCATTCATGTGACCTCGACGGATAGGGTGCTCAAGTCTCTCCGGCAATCCATAACATTCTGGAATACCCTACCACTTTCCCTCATGGGGCGACTGGCGATCGCCAAAATGGTGATGCTGCCGAGGACACTGCATGTCCTTCAAAACTCGATGTGTCCTCTTCCTCCTAGGGTCTTCCGGACTCTCAACATGCTTCTCATGTCCCTGCTTTGGGCGGGACGACGTAGCAGGGTGGCCCTCAGTACCGTAGTGTGCTCCTTTGAGGAGGGAGGATTGGAGGCCCCACGATTCGATCTATACTATTACGCTGCGCAGCTCTTCTCGGCGGGCTGACGGTTCGCAGACGCGGATATGTGGGAGACACGATTGTTAGCGGGACGGGCCACGGTGCAGGAGCTCCAGATGGCTTTGATGCGTGGGTCCGGAGCTAATGCTAGCTCCCCTACGTGGTGAGGCATACAGCTGGTGTTTGGCAGCGCTTTATAGAAAAGGGCATGTGCTCTGCGCCATTCCACAGGGAACTACCGCTTTGGATATTGGCACCCATGGTGAAAATAGAGCAGCACATGTCATTTCGCGAATGGCGGGAGGGGGGGTGTGAGGTCCTTGCAGATCTGTACCCCTTGGAGAGCTTCTTGTCATACGAGCAGGCGGAGGAGTCATTCGGCCTTAGCGGAGGTCAATTGCTGCATTATCAAGGATTGCGCTCAATAGTGCGCACGGTCTGGCCACATTGTCCGGAGATCCCCCCGATGAGCCATACCTTACATATACTGTTGTCCTGTGGCAGAGGACGGAGGTTGATAGCCTTGCTTTATGCGGCTATGAAACGGGACTCCGCCCCCATCGTGTGCGGCTTGGGAGGCAGATTTGGTGCGCCCCTAGACCAGGAGCAGCGCAAGCGCATAGGGATCCTGACACGGAGGGTGTCCTGTAATGCACGCCTTAAGCTTATTCATTTTAATTTTCTTCACCGCACATACCTCACTCCGAAAACGGTGAGTCGTTATTCAGAAGATAGACGGGACAATTGCCCCAGGTGTGGTGTACGGGGCGCGGGGTTTCTCAATCTGGCCTGGGTATGTCTGTTGGTGGGGAGTTTCTGGACAGGGGTTGTAGGTCGTACAGTGGCTACTACTGGCCTCCGAATCGAACTATCCCCATTGCACTGCCTGTTTGGATTAGTACCCAAGCCTAGGAAAAGGAAACTTCCATATAAATTGTTACAACTGATTTTGGTCCTGGCTAGGTGGAGGGTCGCCATCACCTGGATGGGACAGAGGGCCCCCGAGGGGGACACTTGGCTGAAGGATGGGAGGGAATCGACCCTCGCGGAGGTAACTCACATGCAGGCCACTAGGAAAGATGAAAAATTACACGATGATTTGTTGGCGTGGCGCACCATGTGTATGACGGGTCTTGCCACCGGCGGGCAATCGTCACACAGCGACTCAGAGCGTACTAGTGGCAAATTATTTTCAGCACACGCATCAGAGTCTGAGGGGGAGAGGGGTGAAGAGCACCGAGAAGTCACTTGCAGGGTGAGCGGTGCGGGCCAGGCTTCCCTCACCATGTCTGTAATACTGTTTACTGCTATAGTACCATATGAACTTCTGTTTTATTTTTAAATTGTTCTCCAAATCCGTGAAGTGCTATAATGAGTCTGTCGATCTGTAAACAAATGTTTTTTAACGATGCCTGTGGGGGACGGGGTTTTTTTCGATTGTATTTTGCAAAATTGAAAATAAAGTTAAAAAAAAAAGAATGTACCTTTTGGATGCCAGCCATGACTCCAGTACTCCTCTTGAATGATCTAGCAGCAATGAAGTGAAGAATACCTCTGTATGGGCACAGATGGCATAAGAGCAAGCTACATATGGTGAAGTTAGCTCATGCTCCCTTGCTGCAACCATGTCAAGCATCACTTATACTCAAAATGTGATCTCCACAATGTTTCGTCCTGAGACATGCCAATGAGTGATTCTCTGCCTGAATATCTTTTTTCTCCTACCCTGACTGACACTTTAGCTCACTTATAGTGCTGACCTACTTTGAATTGTAGGTGAACTAATGAGTGGCAGCTCTGGCTGGGTAAAACACAAAACATTGCTTGGTGTCCTCACGGTGAGGGCATCTTGGAAAACTAGTAGTTGCTACTCTAATTATCCTAATTGGATTATGCTGGTGTGTCTCTCACTGAACCTGGCAAATCCAAGAATTGGATGAGGTGGGCTCACTCACTTAATGTGACATGCTTCATCAAAGGCTACCTTATCCCACCCTAGTAAGGTGGTACCACCAGGTTGGACTCTTCCTTTCTCTGAACAACTTGGGTCTAGCTATTTTGCTAAAAATACCTCAGGCTGTACCACAAAAGTATCCTTTTATTAAGTTGGTACCCTGGGTATCGCTAAAAAAGTACTTAAAAAAG
>NW_028252486.1:0-34554 GCF_964263255.1 Lissotriton vulgaris
TAACAATCATTTACCCTTAGAAAATACTTACACTTACTGGATGATCACATCAATGTCATGAGTTAATTCATTTGTGAGGCCCCTAGTGATATCACTGACCATGTCATGAGTGATTTAATGTGGGAGTTCATAAGTAATGCATTGCTGAGACGTACGTTATAGTTAGCTCAGGCAACTATAAATGCGATTTTCAATAGTTTTGCATGAATGAAATCTGAGCCTAACTATAACATCCCTTGTAACCTTTGGTTTTTCAGGGAACATCTATGTCTCTCTTTCTCTTCTCTCGCTCTCTCTCTCTCTATGTATATATATATATATATATATATATATATATATATATATATATATATATATATATATATATATATATATATATAGATATGTATATATTACCTACTGGCGGTCGCCAGTAGGTATATATAGTTCGGATTTTTTCTCTATGGGATTTTTTAAAATTCTATGACTAATAACTTTGGCGTTTGTGGACGGAATTGGCTGAAATTTTGTTTCTGAGCAGCCCCTGAAAATGTTGAGGGTTTTCGTCAAGGGGGGGCGGAGAAAAAAGGGGGGTCCCAAACTGCGTTTTTCCCATGTTAAATGGCCTCACTTTTAGCTCGAACGGCTGAATGGATTTGCACGAAACTTGGCAAAATTGTAGGGACTGTTAGCCCGATGTGCCTTTGCTAGGTCTCAATATATGTGCTCCAGGGGATTTTGATAAATTAACGTTCAAAAAAATATATATATCTGTGACTGCGCTCCGGGTAGCGCTCCGGTTCGCGTACCTGACGCGTAACGGAACTTCGCGAAGCGAAGCTGATTAGCTCTCCGGTGTCTGTCAACATTCTAAACAGTCCGGAGCGGCCGCCATCTTGTCATCGGTAGGATCGAGAGACAAGAGGAGGCCAAAACAAAGGGGGAAATGACCATAAGGGGGCATAGTAGATCCTCCCTGACCCCCTAGGTTTGATATGGAGGCTTTAAAAGGGCCCCGCGGGGCAAAAAAAAAACCCCAAAAAACTGTTTTTTTGCGTAGGGTGCGCCCGGTATGCGCACCGGAAAGCGGTCCGGGGAGCGTACTATGAGGAAACAAGAATGATAGACTTTTTAAATATTGTATGTTTATTGATTGTTTGTTTTGTTGTTTTTTTTTATCTTTTTTTATTTAAGTAGCAATATGTAGGTACCAATGCAGAGTCAAAAAATTAATATACACCGTCTCCTTTGTAGATATCTTGCATTTTGTTTCAGAAGTTATCGTGGAATATGGAATTCATACCATAGTGTGTCAGGAAAGTAGAAACAATATGGAGGCAGGAGATGATAAAGAGATGTTAAATACACATTGGAGATAATATAGTTGGAGAAAGGAAGTAACTATGAGCAAAATTATTGTGTAACATACAAAAGTTGCACAGTATACTATAAGTCTGACTTTACATTATAATCAATTTGGTACTAGTTTATGAATTACATATAAAAATGATTAAAGACTCGAACAATTTTTGATTATTAAATATAAATTAATTTTTCTGATTCTTTTTCAAAATTTAATAGACTGTCTAACATTTGACTGTCCGAAATGTCCTCTTGTTGAGTGAACATAACTTCCCACATTTTATCGTCCTCATAATGAAGTAACAAATCCACAGATTCTACACATTGTAGAAGTTCTTGGTCTCGTGATTCGTCCATGAATTCCAAGTCAATGCGTTCAATGATTTCCTCATTGTTCATCTCTAGGGCAATAGAGATAGGGCAATGTTGGGTTTAAGTTCAGACAGGTACTTGTGAGTTTATAACAGAGAAGTTATCTATGGGCACTGTATGGTTTCAGGCGTGAAGTAGTACTATTAAAAAGTGCCTGCGAAAAAGCCTAAGTAAATTCATAATTATAACACAAAAACGTAAATCAATCCATAATTATAATAAACAAGCCTTTCTCAATGTCTAACTCTTACAGAGGGATAGTATATAACTATCTGAAAATGTTTTCCAAATTAATTTAAATTGCATAACATAGTTCTACGGTCAAATTTAAAAAATAACATCTTAACTTTTAAAAACAAGTTTAAGATGTCAGTGAAAATGTTCTTGCAATGTACTTCAGGAAGTAGTAGTCAAAATGGCTGTGTTTTTCTCTCTTTCTTTATATATATTTAGGTACATAATCAATCAAATGTCAGGTAAAAAAAGTAGAAAATGAAAGTAACATTTTAATTGGTTGTCAATTCCAACACTTCAGATGTGTTTTGTGAAGTAATTTACCTCAGGGAATTTAGAGAGGTCTACATGCTAAATGGCTAAATGGAATTCCAACCAAATTTGTGAAAATGGTAGGGATTGGTATGTAGTATGAGGTAATGTATATTTGGTGAAAGTGTCTCCAGTGGTTTTTCTGTAAATTACTTTCCCACCTTTTTTAAGCGAGCGCTTCTCAGTGCGTGCCCCGGTACGCAAACCTGCAGTGTTACGGGAGTCCTCCATTTTGTGTTTCGGTAGAATTGAGATACAAGATGGAGGGTAAATAATGTTCAGAATGGGTAAAAGGGGGCACGGTAGACGTATCCTGACCCCCTAGTTTTTCTGAGGGTAGCTGAGGAGTCCCATATGTGCGAGAGAAAAAGAAAAAAATAATTGAATTTTTCGCGCGGTTAGCTGCCGGTACGCGAACTGGGTAGCGAACCGGGAAGCGAACATAAGTGAAAATTAGTGAAAAAAGGTACATTCGAAATTTTTAAAGAGTAATTATAGTTAAGGTAGCTCTGAAAAGAGCTTTTGGGTTCTGTGTAGGTTCTAGGTACTTATAAGTAGGTACCAATACACAGTCTTAAATTATGTATGAAAATTCTGTTCCCCTCATCTGAGAAGTGCACGCCATCTCCTCTGTAGATATCTTGCATGTAGTAACGCAGGTTATTGTTGTAGGTGAAGCCCATTCCATGGTCTCTCATGTAAGCTGAAACAGACTTATTTACATGCTTCCTCGATTTCTCAATTTGTGGACAAAATTGATTGGACCACCTCCATTTTTGTCTTTGGCATATATTGGAATATACCAAGGCAGTTTGAGGAAAAAGTGCCATCAATTGCTCAAAGGTGTCCTTTAAGAGTATTTCCAGACCTACCCCAGTCAAAATGCCCAAATCATTTCCTCCACAGTGCACTATTATGAGGTCAGGGTTTGGCAAATGCAAAAAGGTTTTCACCAATGGTATCAATTGGTGACATCCCAATCCTCTTTGCCCAATCCATTTGATTTCCACATTTTGTAAATTGAGGTTGTGTAAATTTCTGTTATCAGCATACCTGTGAGCCCAGTGGATGTAGCTATGTCCAAGAATCCAGACAGAAAACATGGCGAGAGGAGGTTCTGCTGCAGTCAGATGAAGTGTGGGAATGAAATGGCAGCTGAAACAGTGGAGTTTGTAAAGAAAAAAAACTGTGGAGTTTGGGTGCTAATGATTCATTAGCAGTGATTGGTGGATTTCCATTGCTGAAAACAGAAAGTTAGGGTGCATGGATGTGTTCTTTGAAAGATGTAATTTGAATGGTTAATAAAAAAATGATTTTAAGAAACACTGCAGTGGATTAGCAGGTGTAGTGAGAGTTCAGAGTTCATTTGAAACATTGTTGTGTGAACTTGTAAACATGAGAGGTCTGTCAGGAGGTAGTTGCTATGGAAAAAGGGCAGAAAGGGCAGAGGGGGGAAGGGTGTTGATTTGAAAAAAGTGAGGGAAGAGTTTTGATTGGGTGACATGAGAGATATGTGTCATGAATATCAGCATTTCTGTGCCTTTGTTGGTTCCAGCCTCTGGAGGGCATACCTTTTGCTCTGCTTTTGTAAAATTGGTGTGTTTCTGAGACTGTTTTGAAATTCAAAAAGCATTTGCTAAGGTGAGATATGGTTCCTTTACTTTAGAAAGAGACTAGTATGCTTTTTGGAGAAAATAAGGAAGCCAGCTGTGCATTTAAAATTATGTTTTGTGTCAAGTGTTTGCATTATGTTTTCCAAGAAGATTTTGCTTCTTTTACAAATTGTAATTGGTGATAATGTGAAATATTAGTACTGACAAGGTAGTTCGCCCGTGTTTCTGCCAGTTCGCGAGGGTTTTGTACACTTTCGCAAATTGCGAACTTACCTGTCGGGTCGCAAGTTTCGCGAACTTGTTGTTTCTACGTGTCCAGCCTGTTTGGGACACTCTTCTTCATCACTGCCACTCTCTGTCACCACTGCCACTCTCTGACTACTCATGCCACCCTCTGGCCCACCCATGCCACCCTCTGTTTCATCACCACACCCTCTGGTTGTCCAGTGTACATTATTTTCGGCAAAGCAAAGCACACCTTCCCTGCCTCAAGTGACCTGAATTAATTTGGGGCTGATTAATGTGTCACAGAATATTTTTTTAGCTGGCACCTGCTTCCTTAGTGTGCCCTGATTAGTGATCTTTTGCACTTGCTAAGTGCTTTCATTGTTGCAAAATTAGTTACAACACCTGCCCTGCCCCAACTGACAATAATGAATTAGGGGCTGATTAATGGATTTTAACTTCCAGCCTGGCTCCTGCTTGTCTCCCTTAGCTGTAATTCAGGACCTTTGTGGCATATGTGTAACTATTCTGAGGTTCAGAGCAGGGTCACATAATAGTTTCAACTGGCAACTGAACTCTGGAGGGGCCCCTCAGGAAGCACTACAGGAAATGGCTACTAATGATGAGCCTGAACTTTTGAACCTGGTAAGTAGTTACTTTCAGTTTTGCTAAGATCGTATTTCTGCAATTTTGCACTTATTCGCGGGGCGCGAACTCACGCGAACTCACGCGAACAGTGCGAGCAGTGCGAGCAAAATCCGCTGCTCGCGGATTTGCGGATTTTGCGGGAGATTCGCAAATCTCGCGGATTGCGGATTTCCTGAAAATCCGCAAAATCCGCGAGCGGAACGGATTTTCCGCCCATGCCTACCTCTGTACTCTTCAACAAGCCTAAATTTCATCTGCAACCCTGAGTAGGCCTCACCTCAAACAAACCTCTAGATAGTCCACACCTTAGCATCATCCTGAATCAATCATTTAAAGTGTTAGGGGCAGATTTATGATGGCTGTGCGCCTTTTTTGTGCTGCTGTTGCGTCACTTTTATAATGCAGCAGTGATTTACAAGATGTACCATGTTGCAAGATAGCAGCCGCGGGCCGTGGAGGGAGTTACGTTGGGGCAGGGAGGCAGGGAGGAGGAGGGGTAGGGTGGAGGGACCTAAGCACTGGCATATGGATTATTGCAGGTAAGTATACAATTTAACGTGCGTCAGGTTTCATGCGGGCGTTTTGTTGCAGGGTGGGCAGTCATTTGCATGAAAGCCCTGTTAAACTAACACAGTAAAATTAAGAAGATTTCACTGAATCATCTTTATGGCATTGCTGAATCAAATCCTTACTGTTATTGATTTACTGTTTGGTAATAGTGGTTAATAACATTTTTTATTATATTTTACCACAGATTCAACTGCAGATCATTTCGAAATTAGACAATGCCGTCTAAGGATAGAATCCGAAAGGCTACAAAACGACAAAGACAGCAGATTACTAAATGCTTGCAGCAGTCCTCTACAATAATATGTCGTCAAGTCACGAAGAAAGCTCCGGGTAAGAGAACAAAATCATTCCTTAGAAACATTTGTAGAAACAAAAGTATAACGACAGAACAAGTTTTAGTCCAGAAAAAGAGAGCCAATTTAAACGGAAAGGAAAGGACAATCAAAAATGTTACTGGTAGAGCAGGAGATATCTCTGTGCATGGCAGTAGAAGGAAAAATCAGTTTAGGGACATTCGTAGACGAATGTTCCGCAACAGGATAATTGGCAATTTGTTAAAAAATTTAAAGAAAGGTCAACAGAAAGTGGCTTTTTATAAGAGAAAGAAAAATGTAGAGAAAATTATTGATCAGGATTTTGAAATTAAGCGAAAGTTATTCATTTTGGTAATCAATAGAATTAGGAAACTAAACAAGGTAATTTATGATTTTAAATCAAATAGTAGATGGAAGAGAGTAGTTAATCGTAGTAATTTTTGTGAAGTTTTCTCAGGAGAATGGATGCATAGTTCAAGTTGTGAGGCATTTTTCAATGAGGAGAGTTACTTTCAGGACAATGAATTGGTGCATGCATTTGACACCAGTGGTCGAGCTTATGAGGTGAAAGATGGTTGTCCTGTTGAAAAAAAAAAACTTGTGTCAACAGAGGCAGAAGAGGTGTTAGGTAATAAAGTTTTAGGGAGACGTCCTAAGGGACCAGTGTATACCTGGAAGTGTAGTTCTATTTGCAGTGTGCGACAGGATTCCATCAATTTTCTTTGTGATTTTGTACGGACATTTAATAAGAAAAGTTTAAAACAGAAAATAAAATTGTTGCAAAAATTAGATCCTTGCAGAGTGAAAGAAGTGACAGGTTTGCATGGTCATTCACTGGCTTGTCTTTCCAGGAGAGTATGCCAGAGTGTTTTTCATCATTTCAGGATGCTAGCAGTGCATCATAGTAAAGTGAGGAAATTAGTTAGAATGTTGTATTATGGTAAGAGTCCAGCAATTATGCTTAAACAATTATGCACTGCTCTTTTGCATGGTTCTGAAGTAGATGTGAAGAATATTTGTGAAGAAATTGAGGGGCATATTATCAAGGGGGTTTATCTCTGCTTTTTTGACTTTAAAAGCCAAGAAAGCGGAGATAAAATGATCTCCCTATTACCTAGCTGTCGCTAACACCAGTTAGCGACAGCTAGTAGGAGATAGCGACCATCTTGGGCCCCACTTTACATGTCAGTGATATTTATCACTAATGATATGTAAAGTGGGCGTGCCAATATGTTAGCGACTGAAAACAGTCGCTAACATCGCTATCTCCTATTACCAACTTTTGGAGATATTTGCGCTAAGCGAGAATATCTCCAAAAGCTAACACCTGCCCTGAGCAGTTCTTAGCCATGTTATGCAATGGGAGGTGGATAACATGGCTAAGAGCATTAGCTCGGTAATGCATGAATATCGCGGACTTTTCAGCGATATTCATGCATTGCGGTGATTTTTATCGCATTTGCGATAAACCTTGGTAATACCAAGGTTTATTTGCGGTAAAAATCGCCGCAGCGCAGCGGTAAATTTTTGTCTCTAAACAAGCAATAGCGATAATTATCGCTATTGCTTGGTAATATGCCCCTGAGTTTTGTTACTTTACAAGTAAAGAGGAGAATGTTGAAATTGACCCAGAAGAAGAAGGTAATGTGGAAGCTAGTTTACAGGTTTCCAGTACAGATAATTTTCAAAAGGAAATTGACACGTTTCAGGTGAAATCAAGTGAGAGGCCTAATTTCACTTGTGTGTGTTGTCGACGCACTTATTATAAGAATCAGACTAAGTTAGTGGATTTATATGCGAAAAGGGAAAGGGAAAATAATAGTGAATGGAAGGATTTTGCAACATACTTGATGGTAGAAAATTGTTTTGATTTGGGTTTGGATCAACGTGTGTGTACTTATTGTTGTAACAAATTAAATCAAAACCGGATGCCTGCTAGAGCGGTTCATAATAATCTGGAATTGGTTGACATTCCTTCTGAATTGAAGGATTTAAATACTTATGAATCTATTTTGATTCAAAGTGTGCATCCCTTTCAGGCTATTGTAAGAATGGAGCCAAAGACAGGGAAATTGCCTCCATCAGATTTACAGAGAGGATTAAAGGGAAGAGTTGTTTATTTGCCTCTAGATTTAAAAAAAAATATGAATACAATTGGAGTAGAGAAAGTGGAAGAGGAACCTCTGGTTATCTTAGTTAATGGGGTTCCGACAAAGAGTAAGAAAATATGGCAAGATTTAGTGGATATTAGGAAAGTCAAAAAGGCAACATTGTATTTGAAGAAAAACAATAAGTACTACAAGAATGTATATGTTGCAGAAGAGGAAGTAAGTGAAGAAGAGGATAGCGATTTGTGTGCTGGTCAAATTGAAAAAGTAGAACCCTCTAAAAATGAAGAAATATATGAACATTATAGTGTTCATCCTTTGCATTCTAAGGAAGTCATGGGGAATGCTATTGAGTGTTTGGGAGGAAAGTTTGGAAGCTCGATGTTTCCCACAGCTATTTCCAACAGGTCAAGGAGGAAGATATGATGAGCGACCTGTTCAAATTCCTGCTTCTGAATACAGGACTTTACGACTGTATGCAGAAGATCCTAGGTTTCGTCAATGCATTCCCTATTTGTTTCATCTACTGTTTGAAAGCGATCTGTCTGGACTGTCATATGCAGTGAACCACATCTTGAAAAGTGGTGTACAGATGCAAAACATCTCGGCAAGTGACTTTATGGATAAAGTCAATGTGCAAGATAGTATTTTGGATTCTCACCTGATTAATCTCATGGCGTGTCAGCGTGGTACTAATGAGTACTGGTACCATCGTCATGGTGATTTAAAATGTATGCTGAGGAACTTAGGAACTCCCACATGGTTCCTCACTCTCAGCTGTGCCGAGTATGGCTGGGAAGACTTACTTGAATTTCTACGAGAGGCAAATGGAAACATTGAAAATATCGAATTCCAGACACCCAGAGAACTGTGCTCTTTGGATCCAGTGAATGTATGCAGGTACTTCAATCATAGATTTGAAGCTATGATGTCTTTCATCATGAACAAGAAAAATCCACCTCTTGGAGAGGTGTTGGATTTCTTCTGGAGAAAGGAGTACCAAGCAAGAGGTGCTCCTCAAATACATATGCTGCTGTGGATCAAAGATACTCCCAAATTTGGAACAGATCCAGATGACTTAGTGATGAGTTTCATAGAACAGTATTCTACATGTGCTGTTCCAAAGACAAAGGAAGACAAAAGTCTAAGTGAACAAGTTTTACGGTTTCAAAGCCATCGTTGTGGAAAGTACTGTCGTCGTAAATTCAGAAACAAGAACAAGACCTATACAAAATGTCGTTTTGGATTTCCACGATCGGTGATATCTAAAGGAAGAGTGAACAATTTGATGTCTTCTCTGCGACATAATGTGATGAGGAAATCACCCAAAAATACATACAATTTGAAAAGGAACCAAGAGTCCAAGTATATCAACGACTACAACCCACTGATTTTGTCCATGTGGAATGCTAACATGGATATACAGTTTGTGGCTGATAACTG
This sequence comes from Lissotriton vulgaris, assembly GCF_964263255.1. Classification (NCBI taxonomy): domain Eukaryota; kingdom Metazoa; phylum Chordata; class Amphibia; order Caudata; family Salamandridae; genus Lissotriton; species Lissotriton vulgaris. The sequence continues at coordinate 9,181 of NW_028252486.1, forward strand.
TATGGCTGTGGCTCGGTATGTGACATCTTACATCACCAAAAAAGAAAAGACAGAATTGAAGGATATGTGGGAGGTCATTTCCCATGAAAAGAGCCTCAGTAAGAAGTTGTACAGTTTCAGTCTGAAGATGTTGTCGCATCGAGAAATCAGACCTTACGAATGTTCTGACCGGTTGTCTTCAGCAAGTCTTTATGCCAAATCCAGAAGTACCATTTGGGCGAGTCTTGGTCTTGCTGCAACGCGTAATCGAGTTCTGAAACCTGTACGGGAAATTGAGTATTTGGCGGAAAAGGAGCCAAACAGTACAGATATTTTGAAGACCAACATGTTGGATACATATTATCCAAATAGAAGCAGTCACCTCGAGAATGTTTGTCTGTATGAGGTTCTGCAAAATTACATATTCAAAAGGAACATCAAAGAAGATATTGATAAAGGAGTGTATGCTGTAATTGGAAGTGAGGGATGTCTGGTCAAACAAAGAAAATGCCAATTGGTAAATCATCGAAAATTGAGTGGTGAATCTCCTGAAAGAAAAGAGTTTTTCTATTTAGCTCTTTTGCAACTTTTCAAGCCTTGGCGTGCAGAAGAGGAAATGCTTGGAGATTTCCTCTGTTACGAAGACTCTTTCAATGCAGCCAAAGAGACCATAGAATGTCCTGTTTTTCCCAAATATCTAGAAATGTTGAATGCGGAAATCGAGCAGGAAGCAAGGATTGCAGCCGAGATTGCTAGAGACAGTTCTCAGGACAGTCAGAGTTCTGTTTCATTGAGTCAGGATCCACTAGGAGGACCAGTTATCGAAAATGAAGCTGCCACTGCTATGATTGAAGTGGAAAGCGCCATGGCACATGCTCAGGAGGATGCGGTTAACTTAGAAGACTTGGAAAGACAACTCAACGTTGAGCAGAGGAAAATATATGACGAAGTTACCAACCAAATTGATCATGGATTAAGTCACGAGAAGAAAGAGTGCTCATGTACGTCGTTGAAGACTGTCTGACTGTACGTGAGTGGAGAAGCGGGAACTGGAAAAAGTTTCCTCATTAAAGCAATTTCATGTTATTTGCAGAAAAGGACTGAGTCATCGCTGTCTTGTGTTGTCACCGCTCCAACTGGACTGGCAGCACATAACATTAAAGGTATTACTTTGCATCGTCTACTGATGCTGCCAGTGGAGCATGATAACAAATTACAATACCACAAGTTATCTGGAGATGCTTGTTGTGAAGTTTCAAGAGTCTTGAGGAAAATGAAACTTCTTATCATTGATGAAGTAATCCTGGTTTCCAATGTCATGCTTGCCTTTGTGCATTTGAGAATGCAAGAAGTTCTCAAAACAGAGTATGATGTGTTATTTGGTGGCAAACACATCATTGTTTTCGGTGATCTTCTGCAGCTGACACCAGTGAAAGGACAACCTGTGTTCAAAATGATGTCACTGACCATGTCATGAATGATGTAATATGTGACATCATCAGCAGTGGATTGCGGGTGCGCGATATATATAGTTAGTGCAACTAACTATATATGGAATTTCAATGGTTTTGTGTGAGTAAAATAAGGTTTTGTAAATGCTAATTCCTAACTATATATGGCCTATAACCTATGGTTTTTTTAGTGAATTTTCAAGGTTTTGTAAATGCTAATTCCTAACTATATATGGTCTATAACCTATGGTTTTTTCAGTGAATATATATAAATATATATATTCACTACTTACACCAAGGGAGCCCACCACTGTTAATACCAAAAATACCCAAGATGACTCTCAGCGCACTGTCAGACTTATAACTACTTTCAGCTCACAGGAGCGAAAGATTAGGCGCATCATTGGCACTGAATGGCCTATCATTCTGACGGATCCCATTCTTGGCCCAATGCTACCTGAAACACCTACCATCACATTCAGATGTGCGCCATCCATGAGTGACGCTCTTGATAGAACAGCACCAGAAAATCCACCCAAACTCACTAAGATCACCAAAATGGGTTTTTTTAAATGCACTTCCTGTCGTGCCTGTAATTTTGCCACCAATACTACTGAATATGTCACTGCATTTAGCGACACACCTATTCCCATCAGAGAATATCTAACATGTAGATCGGAGTTTGTTGTCTACAAGCTCAGATGTACATGTGATCTGGAGTACATAGGCAGCACCAAGCTGCCTGTTCATCAAAGAATACTTCAGCATATCAGGGCCATCGTTAACAGTGATAGCAATTACCCTGTGGCGAGGCATTTTGAAGCAGTCCATGACAAAAAGCTGAAGGACTTGCAATACACAGTCCTTTGTTCAGTGCCTCAACCCAGTCGCGGTGGGGACCGCGAAAAATTACTGAGACAGCGTGAATCTCAACTCATTATGTCCCTCGATACCAAGGCCCCTAATGGGCTCAATCTGAGTGAGGATTTAAAAAGTTTCTTGTAACATTTAAATTGTAGATCCATTTTGTTCTTGGTTTCTGTCGATCTTTTTCCATACCTGTAACTATTATGTTCCTTTTTTCCTTCTCTTGTTCAGTCAATGCGTCACTTATCGGCTTTGGCTTACTGCCACTTTTCTGTTTTGACGCCTGCTCTTAGTCATTTTTTCCGATAAAATGTTTTGACTAAGCATTCATGTCACTTTAATCTTATCTCGAACAACACAAATTCTTTATTTCGCCTCAGGTGTTACTATTTTCCTTTTGCTTCTTTCTGAATCTCATTTTATTTTCACACATTTTAGGTTGGGCTTCTGTATCTTTTATTATTTTTTCACTTTCAAATCTATCGTGTTTTCCCTATACACAGTTATTTTATGCTTTGCACTGTCTATGCAGTACTTGACTTGTACCACTATTGTTAGTTTTCTGTGAACATGGCGTTTTTTTATTCTAGAAAACAGTGGCGTTGTTGGAATATTCAGGCACTATGTCTAGAGCTGCTTGCGTTCTAGATTTTCAATATGTTGCTGGCTTCTATAAACCCCTGGAAAGCACATCACACTGATTAGGCACTATGCCGTCACACTTGCTATTTTGCTTGTTTTTGTGCTTCCCTCATCACCCCCTTCTTTTGTAAACTTTTCCAGCCAGCCATTTTTTACTTTATACGAACGCTTATGATCAATGCTAGTATTTTACAGCTCTCATTGTAATATCCTTATACTGTTTAAAATTGCCATGACCAGTATATAACCTGTTACTTTATATTAGGTACATGTTTCTGCTTATGTGAAAATAACATGTTTTACTTTTTGCACTGTTTCTTTATTTCTTTTTTACTCTTGGGCGTGTCTTCCCAATCAAGCCCCTCCCTGTATCATGTATATATTCTCCCACTTCTTTTGAGTGCTTTTATGTGAACAAGCTCCCCAGTGGAGCGAAACGCGTCATTCATTTAATAAACGTTTATTCCTGCTACTCACTTGAGTTGGATTCATTGTGAGCTTCGTTTTGGCTGTCTGCTGTGGCGTAATGAGGTCTGCACCCTGATGTTGCCTGTCATCCACTGACAGGTCGGGATTGCTTTTCATATATATATATATATATATATATATATATATATATATATATATATATATATATATATCACCTACTGGCGGTCGCCAGTAGGTATATATAGTTAGGATTTTTTCTCTATGGGATTTTTGAAAATTCTATGTCTAATAACTTTGGCGTTTGTGGACGGAATTGGCTGAAATTTTCAGGAAAATGGAACATTTTGTTTCTGAGCAGCCCCTGACAATTTGGGGGGGTTTCATCAAGGGGGGGCCGAGAAAAAAGGGGGGTCCCAAAACGCGTTTTTCCCATGTTAATTTCCATAGGGCGGTTGGCCTCACTTTTAGCTCGAACGGCTGAATGGATTTGCACGAAACTTGGCAAAATTGTAGGGACTGTTAGCCCGATGTGCCTTTGCTAGGTCTCAATATATGTGCTTCAGTGGATTTTGAGTAATTTAGGTTCAAAAAAAGATATATATCTGGGCGGAGCCTAACCACACATCTGATCTGATTGGCTGTCAGCACTTCATCCAAGAAGTGTTGGCAGCCATCTTGGGACCAATATACAGGATAGCACCTCATTAAAAAGCATTGTAGTTAATAGAGGGTTTTAGGACTTTAGTTACATTATAAATCATTTGTTGATGGTACCATACTCGTTTTAGGAATTGTGGTGGGTTCTAAGGTGATTTTACCATGTGAAAAAACCTTCTGCTGTGATATCATGAATATTGTTTGAAAGAAAACTAATATCTCATGATTTTCCCACAGTGGTTTGGAAGGGGATCTATAAGCTAAACTGAAAGCATATTTTCTGTAAATTCACATTATATTTCTCAGTCATGTGAAAATGAAGTCTGACATTCTCAGTAAAACAAGTACATCCAACAAGGACAGAGACTGTCAGTTGATTCCTTTGTGTTCTACTGCAGCCTCCTAGAGTGTTCTAAAGAACAACTAGAGCGCTAACAGTCCTACTTAGTACAAAGGTATGGCACACCTGAAGCCATCTTGATTGGAATAAAGTGGTAACTCTTAAAACATTTAATTTAAAAAGAAACAACATGAGGGGGTATATTTTGCCATAGAAAGTATGATTAGTGCTGCAGAATGAAAAATTAGGGCACATTTTGAGTGACTTCTCAAATCCTTTTCTATTTCATTAAAACATTCTGACAGGCAGTCTCCCAAAATGGCCACCAGAGACAAAAGAGCCCAAATGTAGCCCAAATATCACCCAGATGTAGCCCAAGTATAGCCCAATGACAGAATGTCCCAGAGTGTTCTAAAGAACAACTAGAGCGCTAACAGTCCTACTTATTACAAAGGTATAGCACACCTGGAGCCATTGTGATGGGAATAAAGTGGTAACTCTTAAAACATTTAATTTAAAAAGGAACAAAATGAGGGGGTATATTATGCAATAGAAAGTATTATTAGTGCTGCAGAAAGAAAAATTAGGGCACATTTTGAGTGACTTTTCAAATCCTCTTCTATTTCATTAAAAAATTCTGACATGCAGTCTCCCAAAATGGCCACCAGAGACAAAAGAGCCCAAATGTAGCCCAAATATCACCCAGATGTAGCCCAAGTATAGCCCAATGACAGAATGTCCCAGAGTGTTCTAAAGAACAACTAGAGCGCTAACAGTCCTACTTATTACAAAGGTATGGCACACCTGAAGCCATCTTGATTGGAATAAAGTGGTAACTCTTAAAACGTTTAATTTAAAAAGGAACAAAATGAGGGGGTATATTTTGCCATATGAATTATGATTAGTGCTGCAGAAAGAAAAATTAGGGCTCATTTTGAGTGACTTCTCAAACCCTCTTCGATTTCATTAAAAAATTCTGACATACAGTCTCCCAAGATGGCCACCAGAAACAAAAGAGCCTAAATGTAGCCCAAATATCACCCAGATGTACCCCAAGTATAGCCCAATGACAGAATGTCCCAGAGTGTTCTAAAGAACAACTAGAGCGCTAACAGTCTTACTTATGACAAAAGTATGGCACACCAGAAGCCATCTTGATTGGAATGAAGTGGTAAGTCTGAAAACACTCAATTTAAAAAGGAACAACATGAGGGGGTTAATTTTGCCATAGAAAGTATGATTAGTGCTTCAGAAAGAAAAATTCGGGATCATTTTGAGTGACTTCTCAAATCCTCTTCTATTTCATTAAAAAAATTCTGACATGCAGACTGATGGTGAGCAGTAGCTTTACTACAGTGATCTAATGTGCAACTAGAGTGCTAACATTCAGAATTTATGGCAAATGTGTGACACATCTGAATGCCTTCTTGATGGAACCAAAGTAAACAAGCATTGAAAATGCAATAGATCTCGCCCTCGTTTAAGTTAAAGCCATTCTGTTTGTAATGAGGTGGCTTTTTAGCTTTGCTTTTATTAGTGTTTTTTCAACTTTCATGTAAATAACATGCATCTGTATGCATATAAGTATATGTATGCATGCATTTATGTTTGTATTTATATAGATATACAGATGATATATGTTTATATATGTATGTATATATATATATATATTCACTGAAAAAACCATAGGCTATAGACCATATATAGTTAGGAATTAGCATTTACAAAACCTTGAAAATTCACTGAAAAAACCATAGGTTATAGACCATATATATTATATAGTTAGGAATTAGCATTTACAAAACCTTGAAAATTCACTGAAAAAACCATAGGTTATAGACCATATATAGTTAGGAATTCGCATTTACAAAACCTTATTTTACTCACACAAAACCATTGAAATTCCATATATAGTTAGTTGCACTAACTATATATCGCGCACCCGCAATCCACTGCTGATGATGTCACATATTACATCATTCATGACATGGTCAGTGACATCACTGATGACATCACTGATGACATCTCAAATGACATCACTGATGACATTTCAATGGTTTTGTGTGAGTAAAATAAGGTTTTGTAAATGCGAATTCCTAACTATATATGGTCTATAACCTATGGTTTTTTCAGTGAATATATATATATATATATATATATATATATATATATATATATATATATATATATATATATATATATATATATATATATATATATATATATATATATATATATATATATATATATATATATATATATTCACTGAAAAAACCATAGGTTTCAGGTCATACATAGTTTTAAATGCTAATCCATAACTAAATATGACCTGAAACCTATGTTTTTTTCAGTGAATTTGCATGTTTTTTTAAATGCTAATACCTAACTATATATGACCTGAAACCTATGGTCTTTTTCAGTGAATTTGCAAGGTTTTTGAAAATGCTAATTCCTAACTATATATGACCTGAAACCTATGGTTTTTTAAGTGAATTTGCAAGGTTTTTTAAATGCTAATTCTAATAGCGGATAACTTTTAAATATGGTAATATCCTTGTGGGACCACCTGAGCAGCCCTAGGGGGTCAGGGAGTTTCTACCCTGCCCCCTTTTTGCATTTTACACGTTTGTTTTTCTGCTTCTTTTGTGCCTTGGTCTACCTAGCACAAGATGAATGCCAACACTTCCTGGTTAGAAGTGTTGACAGCCAATGAGCATGCTGCTTTCTTGTGAAAGGCATGCTGATTGGCTGCCACTCTCTGTCAACACTCCACACCAGGAAGTGTTGGCAGCCATCTTGTGCCTGGGTAGAACCAAGGCACAAGAAAGCAGTGAAACAAAGGTGCACAACACACAAAGGGGGCAGGGTAGAATCACCCTGACCCCCTAGGCATGCTCAGGGGGTCCCACAAGGCCCTCCCAGCCCCCCCCCCCCAAAATTATTTTTTGGGGGAAAATCGCGGGGGTACGCGCACCGTAGGCGCACCGTGCGCGTACGTACGTGTACTCTGCGCGTACAGTGCGCGTACTACCGCGATTTTACGAAAAAAAACATTTTTTGGGGGGCCTTGTGGGACCCCCTGAGCAGGCCTAGGGGGTCAGGGTGCTTCTACCCTGCCCCCTTTTCGAATTCTAAACGTTTACTTTTCTGCTTCCTGAGTGTTGACAGACAGTGGTAGCCAATCAGCATGCAGCTCATACTCGGGAAGGTACAGAGTACAGTAAGCTTACAGTGCACTCATGGTGTCCCACCCATAGATATATAATTTGGGAAAATCAAATTTTCTCAACAACTACTAGAGCGATTTTCACCAAATATAATAAAGGCACTACTGCATACCAGTCCCTACCAGTTTGGTGTAATTCCATCCAGCCGTTCAGGCTGTAGCCGTGTCTAAAGGTCCTATGGAAAATTGCATTGGGGTACATTTCACATTCAATTTTTTCAAAAACTACAGGAGGGATTTACACCAAACATACAAAAGGCACTGCTGCATACCAGTCCCTACCATTTTGGAAAATCTGGTGTAATTCCGTTCAGCCGTTCGAGCTGTAGCCTTGTCAGAATGTCCCTATGGAAATTAACATGGGGAAAACACGTTTTGGGCCCCCCTTTTTTCTCTTCCCCGCTTGACGAATCCCCCCAAAACTTTTAGGGAAGGAGCGTAGCAAGGCAAATTTAAGGAAAATTACAGGCAGATCCCTCAATCGGCGCCAAAGTTATTCCCAATAGAATGTTCGCAATTTCCTATGGTAACTAGGTCCTAACTATGTATAACTACTGGCGACCGCCAGTAGGTAATATATATATATATTTATATATATATATATATTTATATATATATATATATATATATATATATATATATATATATATATATATATATATATATATATATATATATATATATATATATATATGCACCGAGTATCTCCACAGACGCTACTTCCAGTCACCCAGGATCGGCGAAGCACAAAGAGCGAGACGGACCAAAGGATCTGACTTCGGGTTAAGTTTTAATGTGGAGGTGAGGCAACAACAGCATGACGCGTTTCGGGTCCTTTTCACCTCCTCGATTCACCGGGACACTTTCACGTCGGTGCATACCAGGGTCCGAGGTTACCCTGTGTCACATGAGATTGCTCCGCACATTCCAGTACGCAATGTTTCTTTTATTAGGTGGCGTCTAAAGCATCGATTGGGCAGCAAGTATGACTATTGGTGTCTAAAAACAGATTTAATAACATTTGAGGAATTGGGATATACCCACTTGGTATTTATTACAGAAACTGGATGCAATTTCACTGATATTTGAATAGATCTTACAAGCCCACTTGGAAATAATTTTGTATGGAGCTATAAGATGCTGAAAGATAATCTGTAGACCTTACTTGGTTACTTCATGCTATACGTGAAATGATTGGATAGGAAATTGGTGTTGCAATAGGAATCTTTTTTTGGGTTCCACTTTTCAGTTCAAAATAATTTTATTAGGATATACGGAGGTGTCAATACATAGAAGAAAAAAATAAAAACATGTTGTCAAGAGTAAATAAAGCAAATTACAATTGTAGGATTGAGTCATAACAATGAAAAGGCTATCAGATAAGTATCACAATGATGGGTAATGTTCATGATGGGGATGGCGAAAAGAGGAAGAAAAAATAAATGACTGTGAAGAAGGTAAAGGAATGAGAAGGCATTTAAGGGGGTTTAGAAACCTCTTGTTGAAGAGGGGGTAGGTGAAAGGAGCGTTTTGCACAAACATCTAGATATAGAGTTACTGGGAGCCATAAGCTATGTCTCTTCGGGGCAAGAGACAGCGGGTGAACAAAAGCTGTGTCAAGTCGATGGTTGTGACAAACATTGTACCACCAAGCTTTAAACGCGATGTTGCTAGAGTTCTTCCAATTAACTTTAATCTGTTGGAAACCAACAGCTAATAACAAGTCGATAATGCGAGTATTTGACTCAACATTATCCCAAATGGAGGACAGGCTACCCAAGAAAATGTTTCCATAGGTAAAGGGAGTCTTAGTGTGGAAGATGGCATTGATTTGATTCCAGACCTGGAGCCAGAAAGCGTGTGTGAGGGGGCAAGAGAAAAGCATGTGAAATAACGTGGCCTGAGGTGCGGAACAGGACCAGCAGGCATCTGGGGTCAAAGGGAATCTTTTATGCAGCGTAGATGGTGTGAACAGGAGCCGATTATATATAAAGAATAATGTTTGCGTGAGGGAGGCAGATCTAGAGGATTTGCGAAGTTTAGACCAGATTTTGTCCCAGAGAGAAACAGGCCATGAGAGGGCAAAATCAGATTCCCATTGCTCCTCCACTGTAGATTTCAGGCGGGGGGAGGGGGTTCTATGCAAGTATTGGTAAATGGAAGATGATGTAGGATCTGCAAGTAAAAGGGAATGAAGTGGGAAGGTCGGAATCGGTGAGCTAGTGGAACTAGTAGGGCAGGAGAGGGAATCGTAGGCAAATGTAACCGCATTTTTGAAGATTAAAAATTTACGACCAAAAGAGGGAGGGAGAGAGAAAGTCCGACTTAGATCCGAAATAGATAGATCTTTCTATCGCCTTTCTCTTTTGCTGCATACTTGTCCTTCTCTCGTAAACCCCATAACCTTTCAACTCCTATACACAAATATACTACCAAACTACTGCTATCCACCTCCCGGCCCCTCCTTCCTCAATTCCAGAACTCCTCAATACTACTATTTGGCACAATAATAGTGTCCTTATTAATCAGAAGCCTTTTTATTGGAAGACTTGGGCGGAGCGGGGTCTGATTTGGGTCTCCCAACTTTTCTTTGGGTTCCAGTTTGACAATGAAAACTCTATTGAAACATCCTATACAGCTGACTAGCGTGCATGGAAAAATTGTGGTATGGAATTTAGCAATGATCAAAGTATTGAAGATAATTCATATCCCACTTGGGAAGTGTAAGTTGAAGGTAGAATTACTAAAGAAGTTAAAAGATGAATTCTTCTCCAATTTGCGCCTGTCAATGACAACTTTATTGTAAGACAGGCTTCTTTTATCGATAATTAGCACCAAATCTTATGGGCTATCTTACTGATGGCAGCCTGCCTAATTCGGTGTTGTTAATATGCGTCTCCTGTAGGAGAGCAATTCCAGCCGTCATTTGCTTGATGTATGAGTAAATAGAATAGAGCCTACTAGGCGTGTGGAGGCCCCGTACATTGAATGTGAGGACATTAACGTCAGATCGGGGAACTGCCATCAATCAAAGTCCGTGTAAACAATTGAGAGCAACCAGTAGACCCGGGGGAATGTGAGGTTGTATATCGTGTACATGCCTGTGCACGCCTTGCTGCTGAGGGGTAGGGACAGGAACTGACAGGAGGGAAAACATTTGTAACAGGGGGTGGGAAACAGTCCCCATACAGGGGATACATCACCGGGGGCGGTATATCCAAACTAGGGGAAGAATACAACAAGAAACTGCAGGGGTAGCAGCGTGTGTGTATGCGAGGCTGAGCGCTGATCGGGCTTTTGCAGGAGTGATGTATGTTGCGTGTGAGCTTACATAGGAAGAGCGCTGAAGCAGATTCTGAACGCATACGGTAAGTAAGGTGTTCATATAGAGGATACAATCCAGTCACATATTACTCAGAGATGCCAGGTCGTCCATCCAGGATAGCGTCCATCGTTTGCGTGATGACCAGGGGGGAAGAGGCCAGACCTATTCCTGACATTGTGCCATCACTGTCACGGTCTTTCTCTGGAGTGAAGAGGTGTGGTTGGCGTTCCAGGTCTGGTGCTGGGGGTGATGAGTGCAGTTCAACCACTGCTCTCAGAACATCCTGTTGCTCTCGCATGATCTGCGTTACATCAGGCGATCTCGAGGGGGAGGATCTTTGGCTCTTGGAGGGGCTCGCCTGGGGGCGCTTCAGGCCACGTCTCCTGGATCTCCGGGAGTGACTGTTCTGGTCTCGCTGGACTCCCGCCTTGGGTAGTAATAGGCAGTGGAGCTCAGCCCAATCTCGGGCCTCCTCAGCGGCGATGAAGAAGATGGCCATACCCTTGTGTAAGACCTTGAGGCGGGCTGGGAATAGCAGGGAGTACTGGACATTGTTTGCACGGAGGCGCCTTTTGACCTCGAGAAATGCGGATCTCTGCTGCTGAACCTCTCGAGCATAGTCCGGGAACACCATGATCTGTTGGTCCTCCACCTGCAAGGGGCCCGCTGCCCGGGTCGCGCGGAGCACCGCGTCAGGGTCACGGAAATGCAGGAACTTGGCTAGCATGGGTCTTGGAGGGAGGCCTGGTTTTGGTTTCCGGGCGGGGACCCTGTGAGCTCGTTCAATGGAGAAGAACGCAAGCGTTTCATCTCGGGGGTGAAAGACTTGGGCCATGACTCCATATAGTTCAGGGGGTCTGAGTTCTCAATTCCCTCCGGAAGGCCCAGGACGCGGACATTGCAGTGTCTCGACCGCCCCTCTAAATCAACCGTGCGCTCTTCGAGGGCCGCTACGCGACGAAGGACCTCCTGCAGATCTGTCCCCTGCGCCTTCACGGCGGGTTGCAGGTCGGTCAGAATCTTCTCCCCCTCCTTCACTCTGTCCGCCAGTTTGCGGTGGTCGTCGCGGACCAAGCTGATGTCCGTCGAGAGGGTGCCCAAATGTTCCTCCATTAATAGTCGGGACATCTCCATGGCCGCCAGCACCTGGTCCAGTTTCGCCGATAAGGTGGGGTCCGTTTGTGGCGCATTGGTTTGCGACCAGGTACGGGTGTGTGGCATGTTCTCGGGGGGGGGGGTTTCAGGGACGGCGGTCACCTGAGTGCCGCTAGACAGCAGGTGGGGCGCTGGGAGTCAGTGAGGGCAGGGAGAGGTGGGCCCCTCAAGGAGAGGTCACTCGAGCAGATCCTAGGCACGGGAGAATGCGTGGTCGCAGCAGGCGCAGGGTGGCCAAGGTCTAGCCCCCCAGGTTCTGGGCTCTCGAGCGGTGATGTGCTCACACTTGAAGGGCAAAGCAGGGGCGTAGGCTGCGGGGTCTCCCCGCTGGCTGTCCTCATCGTGGGCATTGGCAGTCCCGCCCTGGCGGTCCCCGCAACAGGGAGGCAAGCCTCTGGACACTTCGGCGGGGCCAGGTGGCTGCAGCGGTCGTGTGGCAGGGAGCAAGTAGCAGGAGAGTGTGGGTGGCGCCTGGCTATCAGGTGCTCCAGAAGTGCAACCGGGAGCTCCTCAGTCACCGTCCCTCTCAGACGAGCACAGGTGCCATGTTGAGGTCAGGCACCTCTGGGGAGCAGGAGTTGGAAGGCAGCGGAGGGCGGCCCAGTCATGCAGTGGGTCTTTGCCCCGGGCCTACCACCAGCGATGGGTGCAACGATGATGGCAGGCTCCGCAAACTGCTCGGCGCGGCCACCAGGAACGTAGCAGGGGTGAGCCCTCAGCGTGTTTGCCGCTCCTCTGGTCGGAGGGGCGTCGCAGCAGCGGGGCACAACAGCGCTCAACTTCTGCCGGTCTCGCCGTCCGATTTGGGCATTCCACCAGTCGTCACCTCACCGCAATGCTTAGGGGGTCCCGTTGAGAGAAGCGTCACCGGGCAGTGCCGCCATCTTGGGTCACGGCGCGTGGCTCCATGGAAGCATTCACCAAGTAAGCTTGCCTCTTCCAGCGTCGTCAGGGTCACAGAGGTCGATGCTCCGGTGTGCAGGGGCATCCCGGTCTGCAGTTTTGCATTGTAGGGCTCACAGCGATCCTCGGGTCTGGGTTGAGTGCTAGCCCGATCGCGGAGCCTCAGCAAAACACGGCCACCATCGTGGCTTGTGTAGCCATGCCCCGTGTTCTATTGATCATTGACAGCATGTTTGAGTGAATCTATAGGTAAGTGATTAGATGTGTGTGTAGATATAGGAATTTTGTGTTTTTTTAGAAACTTGTATTGGTGTGCCAATGGATTCAAATATGGAACTCTGCATTTTACAGTGAGTGATGAAAGGTTATATTAGTGTATGATGAGGTGTATCTGATTGTCACAGGGATGATGTCATCATTAATGTCATCAGTGATGTAATTTGAGATGTCATCAGTGATGTCACTGACCATGTCATGAATGATGTAATATGTGACATCATCAGCAGTAGATTGCCAGCGCAGTAGTTATAGTTAGCAGAACTAACTATAATAGAGAAATTTCAATGGTTTTGTATGAGTGAAATGTCCAGCTAACTATAACGACCGTAAAACCTATGATATTTCAGTGATTTTTAAGGTTTTTTAAATGATAAATTCTAAATATAACATGTCTGAAACCTATGTTTTTTTCAGTGAATTTCAAAGGTTTTGTAAAAGACAAATTTTAAATGTATTAATTGTTATATATATATGTTTTTTTAAACTGATTTACTACATTTTTTTAAACTATTTATTTTTATATATCTATTTTTTTAATTACATTGTAATTACATTATACATTACATTACAAAATGTACTTTCTCAGGATGAATAGAAACCGCACAGGCACATTGGTTAAAAAATAATTCACGGCAGCCAGCCGTGAGGAGGAGCACCATCGCAGGCTGGGGAGACGGAAAACCAGCCTGCGAGACTGCGGTTTGGAAACTTCCAGACTTGAAAAGTACGGCGCCATGCTAACTAAGCCTGTGCACTTGGGCTCATTACCTATGAAGGCGTTTATCGAACTTTAAATTGCAGGCAAAATGAGAGACCTTACTAAAGGGAACACTGTGAGCGCAACACGGGGACTTCAAGTCCCAGAAGGTAATTAATCACGCCCTCTGGAGGAGTGCATACTAATGTGAATAAAACTTGCAAAATGAAACGTGCAGCGTTGTTTCAATCACTTACCTGCTGCCCATGAAGAAGGGATTGTTATCCTGAAACGCGTCGGCATGGAAATGTTTAAAATGAACCAAGGAAACAGGCTGCATCTTACTGAGGGCATCGGTGTGTGACCTCCTATGCGCAGGCACATTGGTTAAAATATATATATATATATATATATATATATATATATATATATATATATATATATATATATATATATACATTTATATATATATATATATATATATATATATATTACCTACTGGCGGTCGCCAGTAGGTAGTTATAGTTAGGATCTACTTTCCATAGGAAGTCCGCAATATTCTATTAGGAATAACTTTGGCGCCGGTGGACGAATCTTTGCGAATTTCTCAAAGTTCGTGGCCCACTCCGCTCCGCTCCTTCCCTGAAAATGTGGGGGAGATTCGTCAAGCGGGGGCCGAGATAAAAGGGGGTCCCAAAACGTGTTTTCCCCATGTTAATTTCCATAGGGCGGTTGGCCTCACTTTTAGCCCGAACGGCTGAATGGATTTTCACCAAACTTGGCAAAATTGTAGGGACTCGTAGCCCGATGTGCCTTTGCTATGTCTCAAGATATATGCTACAGTGGATTTTGAGTAATTTAGGTTCAAAAAAATATATATATCTATAAGCGCGCCCCGGTACGCGCACCGGGGAGCGCACCGGACGTGCCACGCGACTTTCGCACGGAAAGCTGATTGGCTCTCGGGTGTCTGTAAACATTCCAAACAGTCCGGAGCGGCCGCCATCTTGTGTCTCGGTAAAATCGAGACACAAGAGGTGGCAAAAACAAAGGGGGAAATGACCATAAGGGGGCAGAGTAGACCCCCCCTGACCATCTAGGTTTGATGTGGGGGCCATAAAAGGGCCCCGCGTGGCAAATTATTATTTTTTTTTCTGATTTTCGCGGGGGGAGCGCCCGGTACGCGAACCGGGGAGCGTACTGGGAAGCGTACTAAGGGGAAAACCCAGTGAAACAGTAAAATAATAATTTTAAGTGCTTAGAGGTAGGGTAGCTCTGCATAGAGTTGTTGTGTTGTGTGGGTGATATAAGTACGAGCATGTCGGTACCAATGTAGAGTCTTAAATTCAATGTAGGCTGTCTCCTCTGTAGATAATTTGCATGTTGTTACCAAAGTTATTGTGGTATATGGAATCCATACCATAGTCTGTCAGGAAAGCAGAAACAACATGGAGGCAGGAGATGAAAAAGAGATGTGAAATACACATTGGAGATAATGAAGTGGGAGAAAGGAAGTAACTATGAGCAAAATTACTATGTAACACAAAAAAGTTGCACAGTATACTATAAGTGTCACTTTATATTATAAACATTTTGGAACTACTTGATGAATTACATATAAAAATGAATAATGTCTCGAACAATTTTTGATTATTAAATATAAAATTATTTTTCTGATTCTTTTTCAAAATTTAATAGAACTTCTAACAATATATTGTCTGGAATATCCTCATTTTCATTCTGTGATTCTATTGCTTCCACACACTGAACTAATTGATGGTCCTGAGACTCATCCATAAAATCAAAGTTATCATTCTCTGCAATTGTTTCTTCAGGGTTGTTGTCCAAAACAATTTCGAAAGAAATATTCTGTTTTCCTTCCATTTGGTTGCTGTAAATTGCATAAAAAATAAATATATCAGTAGAGATAGGGCACTGTTGGGTTTAGGTTCAGACAGGTAGTTTTGATTTTTTTAACAGTGAAGTTATCTTTGGGCAGTGTATGGTATCAGGCTGGAATTAGAAACATAAAAAAGTGTATGTGATAAAGCCTAAGTACATGTATAATTATACAAGAGAAGCCTAACTCAATCCATAACTATAACAGAGAAGCCTATCTCAATCTATAACTATTACAGAGGGATAGTATATAACTATCAGAATATTTTTTCTCAAATTACCTTAAAGTGCACAACATACTTCACTTTCCAAAATAACAACTTACCTTTGAGAAAGCAGTTGAAGTTCTCAGTGTAATTCCTTTTCAAATGTACTTCAGGAAGTAGTAGTCAAAATGGCTGTGTTCCCCTCTCTTTTTTTTATATATATTCATGTACATAACCAATCAAATGTCAGGAAATAATAGTAGAAAATGAAAGTAACTTTTTAATTGGTTGTAATTTCTAACACTTCATATGTGTTTTTGTCAAGTAATTTACCTCAGGATATTTAGACAGGCCTTCAGCCTAAATGTCTCAATGGAATTCCACCACATTTGGGTAAATGGTAGGGACTGCTATGTAGTAGGGCCTATTCTAAATTTGGTGAAAGTGTCTCCAGTGTTTTTTCTGTAAATTACTTTCCCCCTTTTTTTAGGGAGCGCTTACCGGTGCGCGCCCCGGTACGCGCACCGGCAGCGTTACGGGAGTCCACCATTTTGTGTTTCAGTACAATCGAGACACAAGATGGAGGACAAACAACGTTGGGAATGGGTAGAAGGGGGCACAGTAGATAGCCCCTGACCCCCTAGGTTTTCTGATGGGGGCTTAGGAGGCTCATATAGGCCCCAATTTTTTTTTTTTTTTTAATTTTTCGCGAGGGGAGCGCCCGGTACGTGCACCGGGGAGCGTACCGGGGAGCGTACTTTGGTGAAAAATTGTGAAAAAAGTTAGAAAATGATAATCATTTGGAGTGATCAGAGGTAGGGTAGCCCTGAAAAGAGCTTTTGGATTCTGTGGCTGATTTAGGTACCTACAAGTAGGTTCCAATGCACAGTCTTAAATTCAGGAGGAATATTCTATTCCCCTCATCTGAGAAGTGCACACCATCTCCTCTGTAGATGTCTTGCATGTTGTAACGCAAGTTATTATTGTATATTTAACCCATTCCACAGTCTCTAATGTAAGCAGAAACAGATTTATTCACATGTTTCCGTGCTTTCTCAAATTGTGGACAAAATTGGTTGGACCAGTTCCATTTCTGTCTTTTGCATATATTGGAATATACCAAGGCAGTTTGTGGAAAAAGTGTCATCAATTGATCAAAGGTGTCCTTTAAAAGCATTTCCAGACCAACCCCAGTCAAAGTGCCCAAGTCATTTCCACCACAGTGCACTATCAATCAAAGGTACTTTATTCTGTTACAATCGATAACCATAAAAGCATACAGAATACAAAATTCATTACATTAAAATATACACAAGATTGCGCAAAAGATATTACATTAAAAGAGATTTTTACAATTAAAAACAAAGACAAAAATACATTAACCGGTCATAAATGGGAGAAGTGGGGCAGATAGACTGCATCATGGCTATAGCGTTCTGTCCTTAGTTAATGATGTTAAACAGAGTTCAACGTATATGCGGTACGGGGATAGAAGTGATACAATTCTCGTGTTTTTATTTGCCCATCTCCTCTTTGTGGCTCCCAGCTACGCAAATATGGAACGACCTGCCTATCCTTAAAATGAACAATTACCAAATCACCTACCATGTTCTTAGGCCAAGACCCTATCCATCCCACCCTTCTCACACTCAAAATTCTGCCATGGATACTTGTTGGGAGGGGTCTGTTTTTCGTCAGCCAATACTGAACTTTGTTTTTAAGGCCCTGATGGCCTTCAGTTTTCCCAACAGTGAGCTCCGGCACTCCCGATAGGACGCACACATAGGGTCCTGCCTCTGGTGGAAAATGTATACAGTTGTTGGTTTTTACTGGACCCTCGGGAAGCTTACCTGGTTGGGTCGGCCGTGCTCTAGAGATAGAGCAGTTGGCCGTAATGCATTTATTAAAAGGCTCCTTACTTTTAGGTGCTCGGGATTCATGGTCCGATGGTTGACCCAGGGGGGTTTTATGATTGACAACGGTGTCATAGGTATTTAAAGCAGCTATGCTCTGAGATTGGTTGTTTGTCAGGTTGTTTACCTCTAGTTCTGCGAGCTTTACCCCAATTCTCTCTATCCTGTCGATTATCGGGACAAGCAGGGGTTTAAGCAGTTCTTCTAGGCTAGCTAGCAGGGTGGCTGGAAGGAGGGATACAGGTTTTTCCAGTAATTGATTGGGGCTCTCAGGGGTGGTGGCAACTGTAACCATAAATGGATTTAAGGTGTTTTTTGGGTGTTTCGAGGGTCTCCCGTTGCAAGCTACACTTTTACGTTTAATACCCTGGGCAAGAACCTACGGACATTCTATCGATTGGGCGGTGGGAATTTCTACTAAAGCAACATCCGGGTTTACCAGGGAACTGTTAATAACTTGCTGCGGTTTTCTGGGCTTAGGACTTCCAGAACCCACAGGGCGTGAATAGGGACCAGTCTGTTCATCTTCCTGCGATATAATGTTATGCTTAGTGTTACAAATCCCATTAAGCTCTTTCAACAATACAGTGTTCGGCGAATGAAGTGGAGTTGAGGGAGATCCTTCACAACATGTGACATCTTTGGGAAGGCTGTGTTCGATAATAGCAACGGCCGATGTCACCCTAGTTAGATCCAGGTCCAGTGTCCCTTTCAAGGATCCACCCTGAGCAGGAGTTTGATTGTAGAGTACTTTGGTCGTCATGGGGCAGCTAAATTGACACACCCATGCAAGTGAACAGACAGTTTTTTATACTACTTCCATATTGTGTCCGGGGAGAGGCTTGGTAGGCTCTGGGCTATACACTGTAAAGATCCTACCTTGGTTCTTCGGTAATCCAAGAATCGTGCCCTGACCCGGCCTCTTCTGGCCTCTCTCATCCCTCCCTTATGAAGCGCCTCCGGGCGCGGTGCTGCCGGCAAAGGAGTCTGGGGGATGTAGTTCTGCTGGAATTCTGCGGCGGCGGGAGGGGAACGGAAGGCACCAACAGGCTGTAGAAACTCCCCAAGAAGCAGGTAGGGGGTCTGAAAATCACCCGCCCAAGTGTCCTGGCAGCCCCCACTCCACCGGGGCTGCCCTCCCTTATGAAGCGCCTCCGGACGCGGTGCTGCTGGCAAAGGAGTCTGGGGGATGTAGTTCCCCTCCCCACTGCGGCCGCAAGCTGGAGTTCTGCGGCGGCGGGAGGGGAACGGAGGGCACCAACAAGCTGTAGAAACTCCCCAAGAAGCAGGTAGGGGGTCCGATAATCACCCGCCCAAGTGTCCTGGCATATGATGTGGTTTCCGCTCACCTTGCAGTAAGAGGCTCCGTTATCGTCTCTGTGAGCCCCGTCTCCGTGAGCCCCCGCAGTGGTCTGCAGTAATCTCCCGAAATACGAAATACGAAATCCCTTCAGAAATGCCGAACAGCAAACTTGGCAGGCTCCCAGGAATTCTATCGACGTGAGCACAGCCGCCTGGCTCAGCACGCCAAACGCCAAACTGCAGCAGTCGCCATTGACCTCAAGGCGAGGGGGGGAGGAGCCCAGGATTCAACCCCAGCTACATTTCCACCACAGTGCACTATTAAGAGGTCAGGGTTTGACAGATGCAAAAAAGGTTTTCACCAATGGTATCAATTGGTGACATCTCAATCCTCTCTGGCCAATTCACTTGATTTCCACATTTGATAAATCAAGGTTGTGAAAATTTCTGCAAGCTGCATACCTTTGAGCCCAGTGGATGTAGCTATGTCCAATAATCCACACAGAATACATGATGAGAGAAGGTACTGGTGCAGTCAGATGAAGTGTGGGAATGAAATGGCAGTTGGAACAGTAGGAGTTTACAAAAAAAAATGTGGAGTTTGCCTGCTCTTGAATCACAAGCAATAATGGGTGGATTCAGATAGTTGAAAACTGAAAGTTAGGGTGCATGGTTGTGTTGTGTGAAAGAAGCAATTTGAATGGTTAAAAAAAAGTCAAGTAAAGCAATAATGCCCTGGATAAGCTGGTGTATTGAGAGGTCAAACATCCTTGCTGACTTAATTTGCAACATTGTAGAATAAACTTTTGAACCTGAGAGTTCAGTAAGGAGGGAGTTGCTATGGTAACAGTTAGAAAGGGAGGGGGAAGGGTGTTGGTTTGAAAATAGTGAGGGAAGAGTTTTGATTGGTTGAAATGAGGCATATGTGTGTAGAATTAGAAGTTATCAGTGCCATTAATGGTTGCAGTGCCTGGAGAACATACCTGTTGCTCTGCTAAAGAAATATTGGTGTGTGTATCTGACACTGTTCTCAATCTCCAAAAGCATTTGTAAAAGTGAGTTATGATTCATTTGATATAGATAGAGAGTTCGGATTAAGAAGCACATTGCTTTTCTTTGCTGTTGGTTTGTGTGATGCTTTTTGAAAATGCATGGTTTCAAAATTTGCAAGATAGAGGATTTGTATTTTGAAAAATAGTGAGGTTTAGAAGTGTAGTTGAATGGTTGTACATAGGACCTGTGCTCTGTTCCTAAAATGTTAATTAAAAAATGATTTTAGGGCAAATCAATGGGTTTCAGTAGTGAAAATGAATGCTTGTACATGGGAGCTGTGCTCTGTTCCTAAAATGTTAATTAAAAAACGATTTTAGTGCAAATCAATGGGTTTCAGTAGTGAAAATGAATGTTTGTACATTGGACCTGTGCTCTGTTAATAAAATGTTAATTAAAAAACGATTTTAGGGTAAAACAATGGGTTTGAGTAGTCAAATGGAATGCTTGTACATAGGATCTGTGTTCTGTTCCTAAAATGTTAATAAAAAAACGATTTTAGGGTAAATCAATGGGTTTGAGTAGTGAAAATTAATGCTTGTACATACTAGCTGTGCTCTGTTCTTAAAATGTTAATTAAAAAACGATTTTAGGGCAAATCAATGGGTTTTAGTAGTGAAAATGAATGCTTGTACATAGGACCTGTGCTCAGTTCCTAAAATGTTAATTGAAAAACGATTTAATTGCAAATCAATGGGTTTCAGTACCAAAAATGAATGCTTATACATAGGACCTATGCTCTGTTCCCAAAATGTTAATTGAAAAACGATTTTAGTGAAAAGCAATGGGTTTCAGTAGTGAAAAAGAATGCTTGTACAAAGGACCTGTGCTCTGTTCCTAAATTTTAGGGAAATTGACGGCTTTTACATTTTTGAGAAGGAATAAATAGTGTCTGTGTGATTATTTAAAAATATTTAAAACTTTCACAATCCTGTCACCTGTGTTATCTTAGGTTAGGACGCACACTGAGGGCATTATTCATGATTGCCTTGTGCCGCCGGTGCGTCACTTTTCACATGGGAAAAAGTGACGCACTGGTGGCGCAAGACCTTCAGAAATAAGGCCCTGAGTTTCTTTGCTGTGGGTTTGTGTCTTGCTTTTCGATAATGCTTGCTATCGACAGTTGCAAGATAGAGTATTTGTTTTTTGTGAAATAGTGAGGTTTTAGTAGTGAAATTGAATGCTTGTACATAGGAACTGCGCTGTGTTTCTAAAATGTTATTCAAAAAACGATTTTAGGGGCAAATCAATGGTATTTACATTTGGGCCTTATTTATGATTGCCTTGTGCCGCCGGTGTGTCACTTTTAACATGGGAAAAAGTGACGCACTGGTGGCGCAAGACCTTCAGAAAAAAGGCCCTGAGTTTCTTTGCTGTGGGTTTGTGTCTTGCTTTTTGATAATGCTTGCTATCAACATTTGCAAGATAGAGGATTTGTATTTTGTGAAATAGTGAGGTTTTAGTAGTGAAATTGAATGCTTGTACATAGGAGCTGTGCTGTGTTTCTAAAATGTTAATAAAACAACGATTTTAGGGGCAAATCAATGGTATTTACATTTGGATCTTATTTATGATTGCCTTGTGCCGCCGGTGCGTCACTTTTAACATGGGAAAAAGTGACGTACCGGTGGCGAAAGGCCTTCAGAAATAAGTCCTTGAGTTTCTTTGCTGTGGGTTTGTGTCTTGATTTTTGATAATGCTTGCAATCAACATTTGCAAGATAGAGGATTTGTATTTTGGGAAATAGTGAAGTTTTAGTAGTGAAATTGAATGCTTGTACATAGGATCTGTGCTGGGTTTCTAAAATGTTATTCAAAAAACGATTTTAGGGGCAAATCAATGGTATTTACATTTGGACCTTATTTATGATTGCCTTGTGCCGCCGGTACGTCACTTTTAACACGGGAAAAAGTGACATACCGGTGGCGCAAGGCCTTCAGAAATAAGTCCTTGAGTTTCTTTGCTGTGGGTTTGTGTCTTGCTTTTTGATAATGCTTGCAATCAACATTTGCAAGATAGAGGATTTGTATTTTGTAAAATAGTGAGGTTTCAGTAGTAAAATTGAATGCTTGTACATAGGAGCTGCGCTGTATTTCTAAAATGTTATTCAAAAAACGATTTTAGGGGCAAATTAATGGTATTTACATTTGGATCTTATTCATGATTTCCTTGTGCCGCCGGTGCGTCACTTTTAACATGGGAAAAAGTAAAGCACTGGTGGCGCAAGGCCTTCAGAAATTAGGCCCTGAGTTTCTTTGCTGTGGGTTTGTGTCTTGCTTTTTGATAATGCTTGCTATCAACATTTGCAAGATAGAGGATTTGTATTTTGTGAAATAGTGAGGTTTCAGTAGTGAAATTGAATGCTTGTACATAGGACCTGCGCTGTGTTTCTAAAATGTTATTCAAAAAACGATTTTGGGGTAAATGAATGGTTTTTACATTTTTGAGAAGGAATAAATAGTGCCTGAAACAATAAATAAATATACCTTTAGACAAGCCTTATCTAATCTGGGCCCCTCGGACAGGCCTCAATATATTGGGTATAATTGATGGTAACAGGGTGCAGATGAGATGAGACGTGTCCAGGGCTGTATATGAACTGAGGCCTGTCTAGGGGTGCAGATGAGTTGAGGTCTATTCAGGGTTGCCGATGAGGTGAGGATTGTCCAGGGGTTCAGAGGATGTGATGCTTGTGTTGAAGAGTGTACTGCAAGAGAGGTCTTTCCAGGGGTACAAAGTAGGTGAGGGCTGTGTTTAAGAGTGCAGTGGGGGATAGGCTTCATGAAGTCCAGTCCAGTGCAGCCTTAGACACTGGCTTCATCACCTATTCTTCCGAGGACAGGCTTCACCTCATGTGCACAATCTGCTTACTAATCTGAGGAAACAAAGGTGATATGATTGTGAAATGTGCTAATATTTTTTTATTCATGCAGGTACTATGTAATCCTTGTCAATAATGTAAAACCAATTCATGTGTCCAAAATATTTTTCTAGAATAACATTTAAAAAACAGAGATAAGGTCATATGTATAAGCATTATAGTGTTTATATTGTTTACTTATTGTCATTGCTTTGTTGTTTGGTAATAGTGGTCTATAATGTGTTTTTTGTTTTTTTTTGTTTACCACAGATTTAAATCAACATTTCAATAGTAAAGAAATATGCCCTCAAGGCAGAGGAGAAGGAAAGATGGTTATGGGAAAAAAAGAAAAACAGCAACGGAATTAAAGCAGTCTTTTACAACAAATACTACAAAAAACGCGAAAAAAGCTCCTGGTAAGACAACAAAGTATTTTTTTCGGAACATATGTACATAAAAAAAAGATAATCTAAATGTGAATTTAGAGAAGGAGAGACCAAATTTGAAGAGAAAGGAGAGGCCCCCCAAAATCTTACTACTGCAGCAGGAGACAATAATATGTATAGGAATAGAAGGAAAAATCAATTTAGGGACATTCGTAAACGAATGTTTCGCAATAGGGTAGTTTTAAATTTATTAAAAAACATTAAGAAAGGTACACAGAGAGCTGCTTTTTATAAGAAAAAGAAAAATGTGGAGAAGATTGTTGATCAAGCTTTTGAAGTTAAGAACAAATTATTTATTTTAGTAATCAATAGAATTAGGACACTTAACAAGACAATTGATGTTTTCAAACCAATGAAGATCGGAGCCGCGTTGAGAGAAGGCAGGCAACTAGCCATTGCAGTAACCGTCTTTTTTCTGAGCAGTAAGGAAGGATCCCCCAATAACACGCATAGGCTCATGAGGTCTTATATTTGAGAACTATAAGTTTTCATCTATCGCCAATTGGGCGCAACTACATCCACCTACATATATAACATTGTTAGGTATATTACACATTGTTGTAATCATTTTTTACACTTTTACATTTACATGTGAGTAAGGGGAGGGTAAGTGCTTATCCTTGTCCTGAAGAAGGAGCCCCCGCGCTCCGAAACATGTTGACACCTTTATAGTGGTTGTAATACCCTAACCCGTATTCTTACAACCCCGCCCTGCACTTCTTTTAATAATACCAGCCGGGGATTTAATAAAATTATTTTTCACCCACGTGCCAGGTATTTTTTAAACATTCACTTTTTCACCTCACCTCACTCACACTTTAGCAACACACCCCCTCACATAGCTCACTTTCTAGTGCTCCTGTGTATTCGCGAGTCGCAGCACGCCGCATCCCGTAGAGGGGTGCGAAGGCCCCGATAATGAAGCATGACACCAAGGGGCCTGTTGGTGTGTGAGGGGCATTTAAACAACACTGTGTGTTCCCCATCACTTTAGGGATCACCGCCACTCTGAGTGGATTCTACTTTGTTTATTCGATAAAAATGGTACCTCACTAGCTTGGGTGGACCCAGTAGCCGTGACAGTCAAGGGCCCAAAACGTATTGTCGATACATCAAAATTGCCTTTCACAGAATGACCTGGTTATGTGAGGGGGAACCTGGGTTTTTGGCCCCAGCCTTGGCGGCCATCTAGGGAAACCTACCAAACCCACACATTTCTGAAAACTAGACACCCTGGGGAGTCCACGGAAATATGTGAATGGCCAATGCCTGGGTGATTTGATGAATACATGGGTAATATAGTACATAATTAGTGCCTGCATGAATGGAACAGTACCTGGGTGATTGAATAAGTGCATAAATAGTGTGTGAGTGATTTGATTACTGCCTGAGTAGTCGGTGGGTGATTGGATGAGCGCCTGAATAAAGCTTGGATGACTGTGGGTTTTGACCTCGGAAGTACTTACTTTTGATTTCCTTGTATTTCGGGAATTGCCTGGCTCCATAATTTGAAGGCTTGGCACATGCTACTTTGACTTCCTTGTATGTGAGGAGGTGCCTGGCTCACTGAAAAAGGTGCAGCCATACTAGAAGGGTGATTCCCTTCTTTATTTAAATGTCATGTTTTCTTGCTCTCACTATTATTTTAATTAGACTTACTTTACCAGTAGTGGCTGGCTGAAGGGAAGCTTGCATCCAATCACAGGGGTTGCTGAACCCTGGTTATATTTTAAACTGTAGGAACAGTG